>NC_060173.1:3743430-3752631 GCF_021184085.1 Oncorhynchus gorbuscha
GGGGAGAGACAGTGGGGGGAGAGCCGGTGGGGAGAGGCGGTGGGGAGAGACGGTGGGGGAGAGGCAGAGCGGTGGGGAGAGGCAGAGGCGGTGGGGAAGAGGGAGAGCCGGTGGGGAAGAGGGAGAGCCGGTGGGGAGAGACGGTGGGGGAGAGACGGTGGGGAGAGACGGTGGGGAGAGAGAGCCGGTGGGGAGAGACGGTGGGGAAGAGGAGAGACGGTGGGGAAGAGGGAGAGACAGTGGGGAAGAGGGGGGAGAGCCGGTGGGGAAGAGGAGAGCCGGTGGGGAGAGAGGTGGGTGGAGGAGACGGTGGGGAGAGAGCGGTGGGGGAAGAGGGAGAGACCGGTGGGGAAGAGGGAGCGGTGGGGAAGAGGGAGAGACGGTGGGGAGAGACGGTGGGAGAGACGGAGACGGTGGGGAAGAGGAGAGACGGTGGGGGAAGAGGGAGACGGTGGGGAAGAGGAGACGGTGGGGAAGAGGGAGGAGACGGTGGGGAAGAGGGAGAGACGGTGGGGAAGAGAGGAGAGCGGTGGGGAAGAGGAGGGAGCCGGTGGGGGAAGAGGGAGAGGACGAGCGGTGGGGAAGAGGGAGAGCCGGTGGGGAAGAGGGAGAGCCGGTGGGGAAGAGGGAGAGCCGGTGGGGAAGAGGGAGAGCCGGTGGGGAAGAGGGAGAGCCGGTGGGGAGAGCCGGTGGGGGAAGAGGGAGAGCCGGTGGGGAGAGACAGTGGGGAGAGACCGGTGGGGAAGAGGGAGAGCCGGTGGGGAAGAGGGAGAGCCGGTGGGGAGGAGACGGGAGGGTGAGAGAGGGAGAGCCGGTGGGGAAGAGGGAGAGCCGGTGGGGAGGAGACGGGGGGGAGAGGAGAGACAGTGGGGAAGAGGGAGAGCCGGTGGGGAAGAGGGAGAGCCGGTGGGGGAGAGGGAGAGACGGTGGGGGAGAGGGAGAGCCAGGGGAGAGACGGTGGGGGAAGAGGGAGAGACGGTGGGGAGAGAGGGAGGTGGAGAGGGAGAGACGGGAAGAGGGAGAGACCGGTGGGGAAGAGGGAGAGCCGGTGGGGAAGAGGAGAGACGGTGAAGGGGGAGAGACGGTGGGGAGAGAGGGAGAGACGGTGGGGGAGAGGGAGAGACGGGGGGGAGAGACGGTGGGGGGAGGAGACGGTGGGGGAAGAGGGAGAGCCGGTGGGGAAGAGGGAGAGCCGGTGGGGAAGAGGGAGAGCCGGTGGGGAAGAGGGAGAGCCGGTGGGGAAGAGGGAGAGCCGGTGGGGAGAGGGACCGGTGGGGGAGAGGGAGAGACGGTGGGGAGAGCCGGTGGGGAAGAGGGAGAGCCGGTGGGGGAGAGACGGTGGGGAAGAGGGGGAGAGCCGGTGGGGAAGAGGGAGAGCCGGGTGGGGAGAGAGGAGAGCGGGGGGAAGAGGGAGAGCCGGTGGGGAGAGACGGGAGAGACGGTGAGGGAGGAGGGGAGAGCCGGGTGAGCGGGAAGAGGGAGAGCCGGTGGGGAAGAGGGAGAGCCGGTGGGGAAGAGGGAGAGCCGGTGGGGAAGAGGGAGAGCCGGTGGGGAAGAGGGAGAGCCGGTGGGGAAGAGGGAGAGACGGTGGGGAGAGGGAGAGCCGGTGGGGAAGAGGGAGAGACGGTGGGGAGAGACAGTGGGGAAGAGGGAGAGACAGTGGGGAGAGACGGTGGGGAAGAGGGAGAGCCGGTGGGGAAGAGACGGAGACGGTGGGGGAGAGGAGACGAGACGGTGGGGAGAGAGGGAGAGACGGTGGGGAAGAGGGAGAGACGGTGGGGGAGAGACGGTGGGAGAAGAGGGGAGAGACGGTGGGGAGAAGACGGTGGGGAAGAGGGAGAGACGGTGGGGAAGAGGGAGAGCCGGTGGGGAGAGAGGGGAGAGCCGGTGGGGAAGAGGGAGAGCCGGTGGGGAAGAGGGAGAGACGGTGGGGAAGAGGGAGAGCCGGTGGGGAAGAGGGAGAGCCGGTGGGGAAGAGGGAGAGCCGGTGGGGAAGAGGGAGAGACGGTGGGGAAGAGGGAGAGCCGGTGGGGAAGAGGGAGACGGTGGGAAGAGGGAGAGACGTGTGGGGAGAGGGAGAGCGAGAGGGAGAGACAGTGGGAGAGCAGAGTGGGGAAGAGGGAGAGCCGGTGGGGAAGAGGGAGAGCCGGTGGGGAAGAGGGAGAGCCGGTGGGGAAGAGGAGAGACGGTGGGGAGAGGGAGAGACAGTGGTGAGAGCCAGTGGGGGAGAGGGAGAGACAGTGGTGAGAGACAGTGGTGAAGAGGTAGAGCCGGTGGTGAAGAGGTAGAGCCGGTGGTGAAGAGGTAGAGCCGGTGGTGAAGAGGTAGAGCCGGTGGTGAAGAGGTAGAGCCGGTGGTGAAGAGGGAGAGCCGGGTGAAGGGGGAGAGCCGGTGGGGAGAGCCGGTGGGGAGAGACAGTGGGGAGAGACAGTGGGGAAGAGGTAGAGACGGTGGGGAAGAGACAGAGACGGTGGAGAGACAGTAGAGAGAGAGGGAGAGACAGTGGGGAAGAGAGAGCAGTGGGGAGAGACAGTGGGGAAGAGACAGTGGGGAGAGACAGTGGGGAAGAGGGAGAGACAGTGGGGAGAGACAGTGGGGAAGAGGGAGAGACAGTGGGGAGAGACAGTGGGGAAGAGGGAGAGACAGTGGGGAAGAGGGAGAGACAGTGGTGAAGAGGTAGAGACAGTGGGGAGAGACAGTGGGGAGAGACAGTGGGGAAGAGGGAGAGACGGTGGGGAAGAGGGAGAGACGGTGGGGAAGAGGGAGAGACGGTGGGGAAGAGGGAGAGATAGAGAGCGAAAGACAGATGGAAGAGGCCTGCTGAGCTGTGAGGAGACCAGATGGTATTTCTGTCTGGGACTAGAGACTACAGACCACTATCCAAACCACAGACAAGTATTTAATGCAGTGCCTACTGTAGCCTACAGACCTGCAAGTTGACAATCACAAAACTGTTATCAATTCTATTGAATCATACATATCCTCTCTGTTCATTATGAGTAGTAAAACATCTTAGGGTCTATATCCTCTCTGTTCATTATGAGTAGTAAAACATCTTAGGGTCTATCCTCTCTGTTCATTATGAGTAGTAAAACATCTTAGGGTCTATATCCTCTCTGTTCATTATGAGTAGGAAAACATCTTAGGGTCTATATCCTCTCTGTTCATTATGAGTAGGAAAACATCTTAGGGTCTATATCCTCTCTGTTCATTATGAGTAGTAAAACATCTTAGGGTCTATATCCTCTCTGTTCATTATGAGTAGTAAAACATCTTAGGGTCTATATCCTCTCTGTTCATTATGAGTAGGAAAACATCTTAGGGTCTCTGTTCATTATGAGTAGTAAAACATCTTAGGGTCTATATCCTCTCTGTTCATTATGAGAGGAAAACATCTTGGGGTCTATATCCTCTCTGTTTATTATGAGTAGGAAAAAGGGGGGGGGGGTTGTCCTCTAAAGCAGGAATCTTTGTCTGTCTGTTTATCCGTTATGATCGTCTTCCTCGTTGAAGGATGTTGATGATGAAATGAGCAAGAAACCGTATGAATAAGAGAGAAAAGATTGAGGAAAGAGAGCCTACGGTTGTCCTTGTATGGCTTGTAATGGACTCAATAAAGAAACATGTGTACATCAGGAGATAATGTAACTTACTTGTAGCCTTCAACTAAATGTTGTATATGAGAAATATATACTGTTTGATGACCAAAATGATGAAAGCATGCTTACTTTAGGCATTTTAAAAATGTCCACCAATTTAATAGTAAATCTATCAAATCAAACGTATTTCTATAGCCCTTCTTACATCAGCTGATATCTCAAAGAGCTGTACAGAAACCCAGTCATTCAGAGTATCTCTACCGCTCCTGCTGTCTCTAGAGAGTTGAAAACAGCAGGTCTGGGACAGGTAGCACGTCCGCTGAACAGGTCAGGGTTCCATAGCCGCAGGCAGAACAGTTGAAACTGGAGCAGCAGCACGGCCAGGTGGGCTGGGAACAGCAAGGAGTCATCATGCCAGGTAGTCCTGAGGCATGGTCCTAGGGCTCAGGTCCTCCGAGAGAAAGAAAGAAAGAGAAAATACTTAAATCCACACAGGACACCGGATAATACCGGAGAAGTACTCCAGATAACAGACTGACCCTAGCCCCCCAACACAAACCACTGCAGCATAAATACTGGAGGCTGAGACGGGAGGGGTCAGGAGACACTGTGGCCCCATCCAGGGCCAAACAGGAGGGATATAACCCCACCCACTTTTCAAAAGCACAGCCCCCACACCACGAGGGATATCTTCAACCACCAACTTACCATCCTGAGACAAGGCCGAGTATAGCCCACAAAGATCTCCGCCACGGCACAACCCAAAGGGGGGCACCAACTCCAACCCTATCCCCTTTCTCTACGAAGTTCTGTGGCGTCTTCTCTAATTTCACACGACAGTGTTTCTGACTCTACATTATCGAGACTAATAGGGAGGAATGAGGGTTTACATGAAGAACATCTGACCTGCTTTTTGAAAAGAAAATGGATGGACCTCCCTTCAACAAAATCTTTCACCTAAACTCTTCTCGAACAAGTGAACCACCCCTATTACCCGAAATAATCATTTAAACAAAAAAAGAGGATAACATCCTTACCGTTTTGCCGTCTTGGACAGACAGAGACTTCTGATATGCAGTTTTATAATCTGTTCTTCATTCTGTCAGCATTCGATGGCAACTCAGGAGTTCGATATTGCTCCACATGACTGCGGGGCCTGAAGGTTGTGGGTTCACAGACCACCGTGGACAAGAGTAGTGGTGGAAAGATATTTTCTAATGTAAAAGCATTGCATTAATTTATCATCGTATTTGCAGGTCAGAGGGGTAAAAAAAAAGGAGTTTTATAAACTCTGTTCAATTGACATGCTGACTGCAGGAATGTCCTCCAGAGCTGTTGAATTGACATGCTGACTGCAGGAATGTCCTCCAGAGCTGTTGAATTGACATGCTGACTGCAGGAATGTCCTCCAGAGCTGTTGAATTGACATGCTGACTGCAGGAATGTCCTCCAGAGCTGTTGAATTGACATGCTGACTGCAGGAATGTCCTCCAGAGCTGTTGAATTGACATGCTGACTGCAGGAATGTCCTCCAGAGCTGTCTGCAATATGACATGCTGACTGCAGGAATGTCCTCCAGAGGCTGTTGAATTGACCATGCTGGACTAGCAGGACATGTCCTCCAGAGCTGTTGAATTGCACATGCTGACTGCAGGAATCGTCCTCCAGACGCTGTCTGAATTGACATGGCTGACTGCAGCAATGTCCTCCAGAGCTGTTTGAGATTGACCTATGCTGACTGCAGGAATGATCCTTCAGAGCTGCTTGAATTGACATGCTGACTGCAGGAATGTCCTCCAGAGCTGTTGAATTGACATGCTGACTGCAGGAATGTCCTCCAGAGCTGTTGAATTGACATGCTGACTGCAGGAATGTCCTCCAGAGCTGTTGAATTGACATGCTGACTGCAGGAATGTCCTCCAGAGCTGTTGAATTGACATGCTGACTGCAGGAATGTCCTCCAGAGGCTGTTGAATTGACATGCTGACTGCAGGAATGTCCACCAGAATTTTAATTTCTCTACCATAAGCTGTTTTATTGAATTTGGCAGTACGTCCAACTGGCCTCACAACCACAGACCACGTGGGACCACGCCAGCCCAGGACCTCCACATCCGGCTTCTTCACGAAGGGGAGGAGACATGTAGACGAAGGGGAGGAGACATGTAGACGAAGGGGAGGAGACATGTAGACGAAGGGGAGGAGACATGTAGACGAAGGGGAGGAGACATGTAGACGAAGGGGAGGAGACATGTAGATGAAGGGGAGGAGACATGTAGATGAAGGGGAGGAGACATGTAGATGAAGGGGAGGAGACGAGTTAAAGAATAATTTTCAAGCCTTGAGACAATTGAGACATGGATTGTGTGTCTGCTATTCAGAGGATGAATGGGCAAGACAAAAGATTGAAGTGCCTATGAACAGGGGTATGGTAGTAGATGCCAGGTGCACTGGTTTGTGTCAAGAATTGCAACACTGCTGGGTTTTTCAAACTCAACACTTTCCCGTGTGTATCAAGAATGGTCCACCACCCAAAGGACATCCAGCCAACTTGACACAAATGTGTGAATCATTGGAGTCAACATGGACCAGCATCCCTGTGGAACGCTTTCAACACCTTGTAGAGTCCAACGCCCTGTAGAATTGAGGCTGTTCTGAGGGCAAAAGGGGGTGCAACTCAATATTAGAGAGGTGTTATTTAATGTTTTGTACACTCGGCATATAGCCAAATAAGACACTAATTCTAAAACTGAGAAATATTGACATTTCATCAATTACAAATTTCATCAATTATAAATGACATGACCCTCCTCTGGACTAGGTTAATAACATCAATACTAAACCTTAACCTTGACCGGGAACCTCGTCCAGGTTCCCATTCTGCCCATTTGATCCATCCCTTGTTATGGAACATTTTAGAGCAGCTGTTCTTCTGGTCCTTCTGTAGCTCAGTTGGTAGAGCATGGTGCTTGTAACGCCAGGGTAGTGGGTTCGATCCCCGGGACCACCCATACGTAGAATGTATGCACACATGACTGTAAGTCGCTTTGGGTAAAAGCGTCTGCTAAATGGCATATATTATTATTATTATTATTATTATTATTCTTGTACATGACTCAGGATGTGGACTCTAGGATTCATAATATTTCACAGTGTGATTCCAAAGCTCTTCTCTATCCGGTGGTTTTTATTTTTATACAAACCAGGAGTCTCTTGTACACGTAGAATTAACATTGGTCTAGGTATCTAGAATATAGATTCATAGAATCCAGTCCATGAGAATGAATAGAATAATATAATCTAGTCCATGAGAATGAATAGAATCGTAGAATCTAGTCCATGAGAATGAATAGAATCGTAGAATCTAGTCCATGAGAATGAATAGAATCGTAGAATCTAGTCCATGAGAATGAATAGAATAATAGAATCTAGTCCATGAGAATGAATAGAATCGTAGAATCTAATCCATAAGAATGAATAGAATCGTAGAATCTAGTCCATGAGCATGAATAGAATAATATAACCTAGTCCATGAGAATGAATAGAATCGTAGAATCTAGTCCATGACAATGAATAGAATCGTAGAATCTAGTCCATGACAATGAATAGAATCGTAGAATCTAGTCCATGACAATGAATAGAATCGTAGAATCTAGTCCATGACAATGAATAGAATCGTAGAATCTAGTCCATGACAATGAATAGAATCCGTAGAATCTAGTCCATGACAATGAATAGAATCGTAGAATCTAGTCCATGACAATGAATAGAATCGTAGAATCTAGTCCATGGGAATGAATATATTCTATTTCTATGTGTTCTCTCCTCCCACTAGGATCCCCTCGGCAGGAAGAGTATGGCAGCACCACCAGGAGAAGGCAGCCTTAGTCCAGCCGAGACAGTATTGATTGCATGGCAATCTTCTCACAGCCTCGTAACCAGCCTCTAATGCCTCTGTTTAACCTGCCTGACCAGTCTAACCTGGTTTAGCCTTTCTAACCTGGTTTAGCCTGTCTAACTTGGTTTAGCCTGTCTCACCTGGTTTAGTCTGCCTGACCTGTCTATCCTGGTTTAGCCTGCCTGACCTGGTTTAGCCTGTCTGACCTGTCTATCCTGGTTTAGCCTGCCTGACCTGGTTTAGTCTGCCTGACCTGTCTATCCTGGTTTAGCCTGTCTGACCTGCCTGACCTGGTTTAGTCTGCCTGACCTGTCTATCCTGGTTTAGTCTGCCTGACCTGTCTATCCTGGTTTAGCCTGTCTAACCTGTCTATCCTGGTTTAGCCTGCCTGACCTGTCTATCCTGGTTTAGCCTGCCTGACCTGTCTAACCTGGTTTAGCCTGTCTATCCTGGTTTAGCCTGCCTGACCTGGTTTAGCCTGTCTAACCTGGTTTAGCCTGCCTGACCTGTCTAACCTGGTTTAGCCTGTCTATCCTGGTTTAGCCTGCCTGACCTGGTTTAGCCTGCCTGACCTGGTTTAGCCTGCCTGACCTGGTTTGACCTGCCTGACCTGGTTTGACCTGCCTAACCTGGTTTAGCCTGTCTAACCTGGTTTAGCCTGCCTGACCTGGTTTAGCCTGCCTGACCTGGTTTAGCCTGTCTAACCTGGTTTAGTCTGCATGACCTGTCTAACCTGGTTTAGCCTGCCTGACCTGTCTATCCTGGTTTAGTCTGCCTGACCTGCCTGACCTGGTTTAGCCTGCCTGACCTGGTTTAGCCTGTCTAACCTGGTTTAGCCTGTCTAACCTGGTTTAGTCTGCCTGACCTGGTTTAGTCTGCCTGACCTGTCTATCCTGGTTTAGTCTGCCTGACCTGCCTGACCTGGTTTAGCCTGTCTATCCTGGTTTAGTCTGCCTGACCTGTCTAACCTGGTTTAGCCTGTCTAACCTGTCTATCCTGGTTTAGCCTGCCTGACCTGTCTATCCTGGTTTAGCCTGCCTGACCTGTCTAACCTGGTTTAGCCTGTCTGATCCTGGTTTAGCCTGCCTGACCTGGTTTAGCCTGCCTGACCTGGTTTAGCCTGCCTGACCTGTCTAACCTGGTTTACCTGCCTGACCTGTCTATCCTGGTTTAGCCTGCCTGACCTGGTTTAGCCTGCCTGACCTGGTTTAGCCTGCCTGACCTGGTTTGACCTGCCTGACCTGGTTTGACCTGCCTAACCTGGTTTAGCCTGTCTAACCTGGTTTAGCCTGCCTGACCTGGTTTAGCCTGCCTGACCTGGTTTAGCCTGTCTGCAACCTGGTTTAGCCTGTCATGACCTGTCTAACCTGGTTTAGCCTGCCTGACCTGTCTATCCTGGTTTAGTCTGCCTGACCTGTCTGATCCTGGTTTAGCCTGCCTGACCTGGTTTAGCCTGTTTAACCTGGCTTACCTGTCTAACCTGGTTTAGTCTGCCTGACCTGGTTTAGTCTGCCTGACCTGTCTATCCTGGTTTAGTCTGCCTGACCTGCCTGACCTGGTTTAGCCTGTCTATCCTGGTTTAGTCTGCCTGACCTGTCTAACCTGGTTTAGCCTGTCTGACCTGTCTAACCTGGTTTAGCCTGTCTGACCTGCCTGACCTGGTTTAGCCTGCCTGACCTGCCTGACCTGGTTTAGCCTGCCTGAC
>NC_060173.1:3752731-3764649 GCF_021184085.1 Oncorhynchus gorbuscha
AGAGGGAGAGCCGGTGGGGAAGAGGGAGAGCCGGTGGGGACGAGAGAGTTAGTGGGGAAGAGGGAGAGCCGGTGGGGAAGAGGGAGGAGAGCAGTGGAGGGAAGACAGAAGCAGTAGGGAAGAGTGAGAGCCGGTGGGGAAGAGTGGAGAGACAGTGGGGAAGAGGGAGAGACGGTGGGGGAGGGAGGGAGAGACAGTGGGGAAGAGGGAGAGCAGTGGGGGAGGGAGACAGTGGGGGAAGAGGGAGACGGTGGGGAAGAGGGAGAGCCGGTGGGGAAGAGGGAGAGCCGGTGGGGAAGAGGAGAGACAGTGGGGGAGAGCCAAGAGGGAGACCGTGGGGAGAGACAGTGGGGGAAGAGTGAGAGACAGTGGGGAAGAGGAGAGCAGTGGGGAAGACGGAGAGGAGACAGTGGGGAGAGCCGGAGAGACAGTGGGGGAGTGAGGAAAGGGAGAGACGGTGGGGAAGGGGAGAGACAGTGGGGAGAGCCAGTGGGGAAGAGGGAGAGACGGTGGGGAGAGACGGAGACAGTGGGGAAGGTGGGGAGAGACAGTGGGGAAGAGGGAGAGACAGTGGGGAAGAGGGAGAGACAGTGGGGAGAGAGACAGATAGACAGTAAGGAGAGACAGTGGGGAAGAGTGAGAGACAGTGGGGGAAGAGAGAGACAGTGGGGAGTGAGCCGGTGGGGAAGAGGAGAGCCGGTGGGGAAGAGGGAGAGCCGGTGGGGACGAGGGAGAGTTGAGTGGGGAAGAGGGGGAGAGCAGTGGAAGAGGGAGAGACAGTGGGAAGAGGGAGAGACAGTGGGGAAGAGGGAGAGACAGTGGGGAAGAGGGAGAGCAGTGGGGAGAGACAGTGGGGAAGAGGGACAGTGGGGAAGAGGGAGAGACAGTGGGGAAGAGTGAGAGACAGTGGGGAAGAGTGAGAGACAGTGGGGAAGAGTGAGAGACAGTGGGGAGAGACAGTGGGGAAGAGGGAGAGACAGTGAGGGAAGAGTGAGAGACAGTGGGGAAAGAAGGGGGAAGAGGGAGAGACAGTGGGGAGAGACGGGAGAGACAGTGGGGAAGAAGGAGAGACGGGAAGAGGGAGAGACAGTGGGGAAGAGGGAGAGACAGTGGGGAAGAGGGAGAGAGACAGTGGGGAAGAGTGGGGAGAAACAGTGGGGAAGAGGGGGAGAGACAGTGGGGAAGAGGGAGAGCCGGTGGGGAAGAAGGGGGGAGAGCCGGTGGGGAAGGGGGGAGAGCGGTGGGGAAGAGGGAGACGGTGGGGAAGGGGGAGAGCCGGTGGGGAAGATGGAGAGCCGGTGGGGAAGACAGTGGGGAAGACGGAGAGCCGAAGGTGGGGAGAGCCAGTGGGGAAGAGTGAGAGCCAGTGGGGAAGAGGGAGAGCCGGTGGGGAGAGACAGACGGGGGAGAGGGAGAGACAGTGAGGGAGAGGACGGGGTGGGGAGAGACAGTTGGGGAAGAGGGAGAGCGGTGGGGAAGAGGGAGAGACAGTGGGGAAGAGGGAGACAGTGGGGGAAGTGGGGACAGTGGGAGAGCCGGTGGGGAAGAGTGTGAGAGACAGTGGGGAAGAGGGAGAGACGGAGAGGGAGTGGTGGGGAAGAGGGAGAGCCGGGGAAGAGGGAGAGCCGGGGAAGAGGAGAGCCGGTGGGGAAGAGGAGAGCCGGGTGTGGGAGAGTCGAGGGAGAGTTAGTGGGGAGAGCCGGTGGGGAAGAGGGAGAGACAGTGGGGAAGAGGGAGAGCCGTGGGGAAGAGGGAGAGCCAGTGGGGGAAGAGTGGGGAGAGCGGTGGGGAAGAGGGAGAGACAGTGGGGAAGAGGGAGAGACAGTGGGGAAGAGGGAGAGCCGGTGGGGAAGAGGGAGAGACGGTGGGGAGAGCCGGTGGGGGGAGACAATGGGGAAGAGGAGAGCCGGTGGGGACGAGGGAGAGCCGGTGGGGAAGAGGGGAGAGCCGGTGGGGAGAGACAGTGGGGAAGAGGGAGCGGTGGGGAGAGGGAGAGACAGTGGGGAAGAGGGAGAGACAGTGGGGAAGAGGGAGAGACAGTGGGGAGAGACAGATACAGTAGGGAAGAGTGAGAGACAGTGGGGAAGAGGGAGAGCAGTGGGGAAGGGGGAGAGCCAGTGAGAAGATGGAGAGCCGGTGGGGAGAGACAGTGGGGGAGAGGGAGAGACGGGGTGGGGAAGAGGGGAGAGCCGGGTGGGGAGAGCCTGTGGGGAAGGGAGTCGGTGGGGAAGAGGGAGAGACAGTGGGGAAGGGGGAGAGCCGGTGGGGAAGACAGGAGAGCCGGTGGGGAGACAGTGGGAAGATGAAGACAGTGGGGAGAGCGGTGGGGAAGAGGGAGAGACAGTGGGGAAGAGGGAGAGCCGGTGGGGAGAGACAGTGGGGGAGAGGGAGAGACGGAGAGGGAGAGACGGTGGGGAGAGCCGGTGGGGAAGAGGGAGAGCCGGTGGGGAAGAGGGAGAGCCGGTGGGGAAGAGGGAGAGCCGGTGGGGAGAGCCGGTGGGGAAGAGGGAGAGCCGGTGGGGAAGAGGGAGAGCCGGTGGGGAAGAGGGAGAGACGGAGAGGGAGAGATGGTGGGGAAGAGGGAGAGCCGGTGGGGAAGAGGGAGAGCCGGTGGGGAAGAGGGAGAGCCGGTGGGGAAGAGGGAGAGCCGGTGGGGAGAGCCGGTGGGGAGAGCCGGTGGGAAGAGGGAGAGCCGGTGGGGAAGAGGGAGAGCCGGTGGGGAAGAGGAGAGCCGGTGGGGGAGAGACAGTGGGGGAAGAGGGAGAGAGCCGGTGGGGAGAGGGAGACAGTGGGGAAGAGGGAGAGCCGGTGGGGAAGAGGGAGAGCCGGTGGGGAGAGACGGTGGGGAAGAGGGAGAGCCGGTGGGGAAGAGGGAGAGCCGGTGGGGAAGAGGGAGAGCCGGTGGGGAGAGCCGGTGGGGAGAGCCGGTGGGGAGAGCCGGTGGGGAAGAGGGAGAGCCGGTGGGGAAGAGGGAGAGCCGGTGGGGAAGAGGGAGAGCCGGTGGGGAGAGACAGTGGGGAAGAGGGAGAGCCGGTGGGGAGAGGGAGAGACAGTGGGGAAGAGGGAGAGCCGGTGGGGAAGAGGGAGAGCCGGTGGGGAGAGACGGTGGGGAAGAGGGAGAGACGGTGGGGAAGAGGGAGAGACGGTGGGGAAGAGGGAGAGACGGTGGGGAAGAGGGGAGAGACGGTGGGGAAGAGGGAGAGACGGTGGGGAAGAGGGAGAGACGGTGGGGAAGAGGGAGAGACGGTGGGGAAGAGGGAGAGACGGTGGGGAAGAGGGAGAGACGGTGGGGAAGAGGGAGAGACGGTGGGGAAGAGGGAGAGCTTGGTGGGGAAGAGGGAGAGACGGAAGAGGGAGAGCCGGTGGGGAAGAGGGAGAGCCGGTGGGGAAGAGGGAGAGCCGGTGGGGAGAGCCGGTGGGGAAGAGTGGAGAGCCGGTGGGGAAGAGGGAGAGCCGGGGAAGAGGAGAGCCGGTGGGAAAGAGGGAGAGCCGGTGGGGAAGAGGGAGAGCCGGGGTGGGGAGAGCTGTGGGGAAGAGGAGAGCCGGTGGGGAGAGACAGGGAAGAGGGAGAGACAGTGGGGAAGAGGGAGAGCCGGTGGGGAAGAGGAGAGCCGGGGGGTGAGAGACGGTGGGAAGAGGGGAGAGCTGGTGGGGAGAGACGGTGGGGAAGAGGGAGAGCCGGGTGGGGAGAGGGAGAGACGGAGGGAGAGACGGGGTGGGGGAGAGCCGGTGGGGAAGAGGGAGAGCCGGTGGGGAAGAGGGAGAGCCGGGGGGAAGAGGGAGAGCCGGTGGGGAAGAGGAGAGCCGGGGAGAGACAGTGGGGAAGAGGGAGAGCCGGTGGGGAAGAGGGAGAGCGGTGGGGAAGAGGGAGAGCCGGTGGGGAGAGACGGTGGGAAGAGGGAGAGCCGGTGGGGAGAGAGGGAGAGACGGAGAGGGAGAGACGGTGGGGAGAGCTGTGGGGAAGAGGGAGAGCGGTGGGGAAGAGGAGCCGGGGTGGGGAAGAGGGAGAGCCGGTGGGGGAAGAGGGGAGAGCCGGTGGGGAGAGACGGGAAGAGGGAGAGCCGGGTGGGGAGAGGGAGGAGACGGTGGGGAGAGCCGGTGGGGAAGAGGGAGAGCCGGTGGGGAAGAGGGAGAGCCGGTGGGGAGAGCCGGTGGGGAAGAGGGAGAGCCGGTGGGGAAGAGGGAGAGCCGGTGGGGAAGAGGGAGAGCCGGTGGGGAGAGCCGGGGGGAAGAGGGAGAGCCGGTGGGGAGAGCCGGTGGGGAAGAGGGAGAGCCGGGTGGGGAAGAGGGGAGAGCCGGTGGGGAAGAGGGGAGCCGGGGAGAGCCGGTGGGGAAGAGGGAGAGCCGGTGGGGAGAGCCGGTGGGGAAGAGGGAGAGCCGGTGGGGAAGAGGGAGAGCCGGTGGGGAAGAGGGAGAGCCGGTGGGGAGAGACAGTGGGGAGAGGGAGAGACAGTGGGGAAGAGGGAGAGCCGGTGGGGAGAGACGGTGGGGAAGAGGGAGAGACGGTGGGGAAGAGGGAGAGCCGGTGGGGAAGAGGGAGAGCCGGTGGGGAAGAGGGAGAGACGGTGGGGAAGAGGGAGAGACAGTGGGGAGAGACAGTGGGGAAGAGGGAGAGACAGTGGGGGAGAGGGAGAGACAGTGGGGAGAGACTGTGGTGAGAGACGGTGGGGAAGAGGGAGAGACGGTGGGGAAGAGGGAGAGACGGTGGGGAAGAGGGAGAGACGGTGGGGAAGAGGGAGAGACGGTGGGGGAGAGGGAGAGACGGTGGGGAAGAGGGAGAGACGGTGGGGAAGAGGGAGAGACGGTGGGGAAGAGGGAGAGACGGTGGGGAAGAGGGAGAGCCGGTGGGGAGAGACGGTGGGGAAGAGGGAGAGCCGGTGGGGAGAGCCGGTGGGGAAGAGGGAGAGCCGGTGGGGAAGAGGGAGAGCCGGGGGGAAGAGGGAGAGACGGTGGGGAAGAGGGAGAGACGGTGGGGGAAGAGGGAGAGCCGGTGGGGAAGAGGGAGAGCCGGTGGGGAGAGACAGTGGGGAAGAGGGAGAGCCGGTGGGGAAGAGGGAGAGCCGGTGGGGAAGAGGGAGAGCCGGTGGGGAAGGGGGAGAGCCGGTGGGGAAGGGGGAGAGCCGGTGGGGAGAGCCGGTGGGGAGAGCCGGTGGGGAAGGGGGAGAGCCGGTGGGGAGAGCCGGTGGGGAGAGCCGGTGGGGGAGAGGGAGAGAGGGAGAGACAGTGGGGAAGAGACAGAGACGGTGGGGAAGAGACAGAGAGGGAGAGACAGTGGGGAAGAGGGAGAGACAGTGGGGAGAGACAGTGGGGAAGAGACAGTGGGGAGAGACAGTGGGGAAGAGGGAGAGACAGTGGGGAGAGACAGTGGGGAAGAGGGAGAGACAGTGGGGAGAGACAGTGGGGAAGAGGGAGAGACAGTGGGGAAGAGGGAGAGACAGTGGTGAAGAGGGAGAGACAGTGGTGAAGAGGTTGAGACAGTGGGGAGAGACAGTGGGGAAGAGGGAGAGACAGTGGTGAGAGACAGTGGGGAAGAGGGAGAGACAGTGGGGAAGAGGGAGAGATAGAGAGCGAAAGACAGATGGAAGAGGCCTGCTGAGCTGTGAGGAGACCAGATGGTATTTCTGTCTGGGACTAGAGACTACAGACCACTATCCAAACCACAGACAAGTATTTAGTGCAGTGCCTACTGTAGCCTACAGACCTGCAAGTTGACAATCACAAAACTGTTATCAATTCTATTGAATCATACATATCCTCTCTGTTCATTATGAGTAGTAAAACATCTTAGGGTCTATCCTCTCTGTTCATTATGAGAGGAAAACATCTTAGTGTCTATATCCTCTCTGTTCATTATGAGTAGTAAAACATCTTAGGTCTATATCCTCTCTGTTCATTATGAGTAGGAAAACA
The DNA here is from genome assembly GCF_021184085.1 of Oncorhynchus gorbuscha. Taxonomy (NCBI): domain Eukaryota; kingdom Metazoa; phylum Chordata; class Actinopteri; order Salmoniformes; family Salmonidae; genus Oncorhynchus; species Oncorhynchus gorbuscha. The sequence goes on from NC_060173.1 coordinate 3,758,642, forward strand.
TCTTAGGGTCTATATCCTCTGTTCATTATGAGAGGAAAACATCTTAGGGTCTATATCCTCTCTGTTCATTATGAGTAGTAAAACATCTTAGGGTCTATATCATCTCTGTTCATTATGAGAGGAAAACATCTTAGGGTCTATATCCTCTCTGTTCATTATGAGTAGTAAAACATCTTAGGGTCTATATCTGTTCATTATGAGTAGTAAAACATCTTTGGGACTATATCCTCTGTTCATTATGAGTAGTAAAACATCTTAGGGTCTATATCCTCTCTGTTCATTATGAGAGGAAAACATCTTGGGGTCTATATCCTCTCTGTTTATTATGAGTAGGAAAAAGGGGGGGTTGTCCCAAAGCAGGAATCTTTGTCTGTCTGTTTATCCGTTATGATCGTCTTCCGTTGAAGGATGTTGATGATGAAATGAGCAAGAAACCGTATGAATAAGAGAGAAAAGATTGAGGAAAGAGAGCCTACGGTTGTCCTTGTATGGCTTGTAATGGACTCAATAAAGAAACATGTGTACATCAGGAGATAATGTAACTTACTTGTAGCCTTCAACTAAATGTTGTATATGAGAAATATATACTGTTTGATGACCAAAATGATGAAAGCATGCTTACTTTAGGCATTTTAAAAATGTCCACCAATTTAATAGTAAATCTATCAAATCAAACGTATTTCTATAGCCCTTCTTACATCAGCTGATATCTCAAAGAGCTGTACAGAAACCCAGTCATTCAGAGTATTCTACCGGCCCTGCTGTCTCCCAGAGAGTTGAAAACAGCAGGTCTGGGACAGGTAGCACGTCCGCTGAACAGGTCAGGGTTCCATAGCCGCAGGCAGAACAGTTGAAACTGGAGCAGCAGCACGGCCAGGTGGGCTGGGAACAGCAAGGAGTCATCATGCCAGGTAGTCCTGAGGCATGGTCCTAGGGCTCAGGTCCTCCGAGAGAAAGAAAGAAAGAGAAAATACTTAAATCCACACAGGACACCGGATAATACCGGAGAAGTACTCCAGATAACAGACTGACCCTAGCCCCCCAACACAAACCACTGCAGCATAAATACTGGAGGCTGAGACGGGAGGGGTCAGGAGACACTGTGGCCCCATCCAGGGCCAAACAGGAGGGATATAACCCCACCCACTTTTCAAAAGCACAGCCCCCACACCACGAGGGATATCTTCAACCACCAACTTACCATCCTGAGACAAGGCCGAGTATAGCCCACAAAGATCTCCGCCACGGCACAACCCAAAGGGGGGGGCACCAACGCCAACCCTATCCCCTTTTCTACGAAGTTCTGTATGCCTTTCTCTAATTTCTGTGGCCTTCTCTAATTTCTCTACATTATCGAGACTAATAGGAGGAATGAGGGTTTACATGAAGAACATCTGACCTGCTTTTTGAAATTAAAAATGGATGGACCTCCCTTCAGCAAAATATCTTTCACCTAAACTCTTCCCGAACAAGTGAACCACCCCTATTACCCGAAATAATCATTTAAACAAAAAAAGAGGATAACATCCTTACCGCTTTGCCGTCTTGGACAGACGAGAGACTTCTGATATGCAGTTTTATAATCTGTTCTTCATTCTGTCAGCATTCGATGGCAACTCAGGAGTTCGATATTGCTCCACATGATCATGGGCCTGAAGGTTGTGGGTTCACAGACCACCGTGGACAAGAGTAGTGGTGGAAAGATATTTTCTAATGTAAAAGTATTGCATTAATTTATCATCGTATTTGCAGGTCAGAGGGGTAAAAAAAAAGGAGTTTTATAAACTCTGTTCAATTGACATGCTGACTGCAGGAATGTCCTCCAGAGCTGTTGAATTGACATGCTGACTGCAGGAATGTCCTCCAGAGCTGTTGAATTGACATGCTGACTGCAGGAATGTCCTCCAGAGCTGTTGAATTGACATGCTGACTGCAGGAATGTCCTCCAGAGCTGTTGAATTGACATGCTGACTGCAGGAATGTCCACCAGAATTTTAATTTCTCTACCATAAGCTGTTTTATTGAATTTGGCAGTACGTCCAACTGGCCTCACAACCACAGACCACGTGGGACCACGCCAGCCCAGGACCTCCACATCCGGCTTCTTCACCACAGACCACGTGGGACCACGCCAGCCCAGGACCTCCACATCCAGCTTCTTCACCTGCGTGATCTGAGACCAGCCACCCGGACAGCTGATGAAACTGTGGGTTGACATCCGGTCCCTCTTCTCATCTTCGCACTCTCCTTCTCAAACTAAACAGAACACAGGCTGTATGCTATGCACGCAAGATATTGCATATTGTTTGGGGGACTAGACCTAATCAAATGTATTTTCTGAATAATTCTTCGGCTCTCCTCCTGAACTGCCTTTTCACAGCACAGAATTGGTTCGGGCAGCACACACAAAAAACGGTTTGATCAGCAAGAGCAGAGCAGGATGATGCTCAGGGTGGGAATATCCATTCCGGTGTGTAATGCAGCCTAGTTTAATTTACACCATCCCAGCAGCTATCTTATAAATATAACTAACTATGCTCTGTGCTTCTCCCAGCATGCACTTCATAGCCTATATCCTATATGTCAGGGGTGGGCAACTCCAGTCCTTGAGGGCCTGATTGGTGTCACAGTATTGCACCCAGCTAACACACCTGACTCCAATAATCACCTGATCTTCAGTTTAGAATGTAATTTGATTCATCAGCTGTGTTTGCTGGGAGGGAAAGTGTGGCCACCAATCAGACCCTGATTGGAGGACTGGAGTTGCCCACCCATAACCTATGGATCATTTGATCGAGACCACACCAATCAGTGTCGATGAAGGGGAGGAGACATGTAGATGACGGTGAGGAGACATGTAGATGACGGTGAGGAGACATGTAGATGACGGTGAGGAGACATGTAGATGACGGTGAGGAGACATGTAGATGACGGTGAGGAGACATGTAGATGACGGTGAGGAGACATGTAGATGACGGTGAGGAGACATGTAGATGACGGTGAGGAGACATGTAGATGAAGGGGAGGAGACATGTAGATGAAGGGGAGGAGACATGTAGATGAAGGGGGGGGGGGCATGTAGATGAAGGGGGGGGGGGGCATGTAGATGAAGGGGGACATGTAGATGAAGGGGAGGAGACATGTAGATGAGGGGGAGGAGACATGTAGATGAAGGGGAGGAGACGGGTTAAAGAATCATTTACAAGCCTTGAGACAATTGAGACATGGATTGTGTGTCTGCCATTCAGAGGGTGAATGGGCAAGACAAAAGATTGAAGTGCCTATGAAAGGGGTTTGGTAGTAGATGCCAGGTGCACTGGTTTGTGTCAAGAATTGCAACACTGCTGGGTTTTTCAAACTCAACACTTTCCCGTGTGTATCAAGAATGGTCCACCACCCAAAGGACATCCAGCCAACTTGACACATGTGTGAATCATTGGAGTCAACATGGACCAGCATCCCTGTGGAACGCTTTCAACACCTTGTAGAGTCCAACGCCCTGTAGAATTGAGGCTGTCCTGAGGGATCAAAAGGGGGTGCAACTCAATATTAGAGAGGTGTTATTTAATGTTTTGTACACTCGGCATATAGCCAAATAAGACACTAATTCTAAAACTGAGAAATATTGACATTTCATCAATTACAAATTTCATCAATTATAAATGACATGACCCTCCTCTGGACTAGGTTAATAACATCAATACTAAACCTTAACCTGACCGGGAACCTCGTCCAGGTTCCCATTCTGCCCATTTGATCCATCCCTTGTTATGGAACATTTTAGAGCAGCTGTTCTTCTGGGTCCTTCTGTAGCTCAGTTGGTAGAGCATGGGCGCTGTAACGCCAGGGTAGTGGGTTCGATCCCCGGGACCACCCATACGAGAATGTATGCACACATGACTGTAAGTCGCTTGTGGTAAAAGCGTTCACAATGGCATATATTATTATTATTATTATTATTATTCTTGTACATGACTCAGGATGTGGACTCTAGATTCATAATATTTCACAGTGTGATTCCAAAGCTCTTTTCTATCCGGTGGTTTTTATTTTTATACAAACCAGGAGTCTCTCTTGTACACGTAGAATTAACATTGGTCTAGGTATCTAGAATATAGATTCATAGAATCCAGTCCATGAGAATGAATAGAATAATATAATCTAGTCCATGAGAATGAATAGAATCGTAGAATCTAGTCCATGAGAATTAATAGAATCGTAGAATCTAGTCCATGAGAATTAATAGAATCGTAGAATCTAGTCCATGAGCATGAATAGAATAATATAATCTAGTCCATGAGAATGAATAGAATCGTAGAATCTAATCCATGAGAATGAATAGAATTTAGTCCATGACAATGAATAGAATCTAGTCCATGACAATGAATAGAATCGTAGAATCTAGTCCATGACAATGAATAGAATCGTAGAATCTAGTCCATGACAATGAATAGAATCGTAGAATCTAGTCCATGACAATGAATAGAATCTAGTCCATGACAATGAATAACTGTAGAATCTAGTCCATGACAATGAATAGAATCGTAGAATCTAGTCCATGACAATGAATAGAATCGTAGAATCTAGTCCATGACAATGAATAGAATCGTAGAATCTAGTCCATGACAATGAATAGAATCGTAGAATCTAGTCCATGACAATGAATAGAATCGTAGAATCTAGTCCATGGGAATTAATATATTCTATTTCTATGTGTTCTCTCCTCCCACTAGGATCCCCTCGGCAGGAAGAGTATGGCAGCACCACCAGGAGAAGGCAGCTTGTCCAGCCGAGACAGTATTGATTGCATGGCAATCTTCTCACAGCCTCGTAACCAGCCTCTAATGCCTCTGTTTAACCTGCCTGACCAGTCTAACCTGGTTTAGCCTTTCTAACCTGGTTTAGCCTGTCTCACTTGGTTTAGCCTGTCTCACCTGGTTTAGTCTGCCTGACCTGGTTTAGTCTGCCTGACCTGTCTATCCTGGTTTAGCCTGCCTGACCTGGTTTAGCCTGCCTGACCTGGTTTAGCCTGCCTGACCTGTCTAACCTGGTTTAGCCTGTCTGACCTGTCTATCCTGGTTTAGCCTGCCTGACCTGGTTTAGTCTGCCTGACCTGTCTATCCTGGTTTAGCCTGCCTGACCTGGTTTAGTCTGCCTGACCTGTCTATCCTGGTTTAGCCTGCCTGACCTGTCTATCCTGGTTTAGCCTGTCTGACCTGCCTGACCTGGTTTAGTCTGCCTGACCTGTCTATCCTGGTTTAGCCTGCCTGACCTGTCTATCCTGGTTTAGCCTGCCTGACCTGTCTATCCTGGTTTAGCCTGTCTGACCTGTCTAACCTGGTTTAGCCTGTCTAACCTGTCTATCCTGGTTTAGTCTGCCTGACCTGTCTATCCTGGTTTAGCCTGTCTATCCTGGTTTAGCCTGCCTGACCTGGTTTAGTCTGCCTGCCTGACCTGTCTATCCTGGTTTAGCCTGCCTGACCTGGTTTAGCCTGTCTAACCTGGTTTAGCCTGCCTGACCTGCCTGACCTGGTTTAGCCTGTCTAACCTGGTTTAGTCTGCCTGACCTGGTTTAGTCTGCCTGACCTGTCTAACCTGGTTTAGCCTGTCTAACCTGGTTTAGCCTGCCTGACCTGGTTTAGTCTGCCTGACCTGTCTAACCTGGTTTAGCCTGTCTAACCTGGTTTAGCCTGCCTGACCTGGTTTAGCCTGCCTGACCTGGTTTAGCCTGTCTAACCTGGTTTAGCCTGTCTAACCTGGTTTAGTCTGCCTGACCTGGTTTAGTCTGCCTGACCTGTCTAACCTGGTTTAGCCTGCCTGACCTGTCTATCCTGGTTTAGTCTGCCTGACCTGCCTGACCTGGTTTAGCCTGCCTGACCTGGTTTAGCCTGCCTGACCTGTCTAACCTGGTTTAGCCTGCCTGACCTGCCTGACCTGGTTTAGCCTGTCTATCCTGGTTTAGTCTGCCTGACCTGTCGATCCTGGTTTAGCCTGTCTGACCTGTCTAA
>NC_060173.1:3764749-3804309 GCF_021184085.1 Oncorhynchus gorbuscha
ACCCGCACAGACAGCTGTGTGTTATGTGTTAGGCTAGGAGGTGGTTGTGTTGTACTGACCAGTACCCGGTGTTCGCGGGGTCCAACCTGTCAATCAACCTGCTATCTGCCAATCACGGGAATGCCTGGAATGTTCTGATGCCGGGCATCCTGGTGGTTGGCGGAGTGGCGTGGAGGGGGGTTGGGCAGGGGGGTGGAGCATTGGAAGTTAAGACCAGGTTCAGCCTTTGTTCTCTCTCTCTTACGTCTGGGCTTCACAAGAGAAGGTCACGATTGGCTTGTGTCATCTATTTGGCGTGTGCTACGGCCCAAACAGTAGCCTGTGTAAAGTTGGTGTAATAAACCGTCAATTCGTAAACTCAAGCCTCTGTCTGGACAATTGTTCCTTTATGATCTAGTCGGGTCATTACAGTATGTTGTATTGGACATTTTTCAAAACAACATTCCCAGCTAATGAGAAAACAGTGAACAAGATTTAACAAGGCCACCTACGGGTTTGGTAAGAAGCCCCTCTTCCCACAGGTGTTATTACTACCTCTGAGGGTTTAGAGCCTGAGGTAGTCACCTCATACAAGTACTTGGGAGTATGACAAGACGGTAGAGCTAACATGATGCAGCCCAGACTCCCAGTACAGGCTAGGCTAGCAGTTAGTTAGTAGAGCAGGCATGATGCAGTGCAGACTCCCAGTACAGGCTAGCAGTTAGTTAGTAGAGCAGGCATGATGCAGCCCAGACTCCCAGGCTAGCAGTGAGTTAGTGGAGCAGACATGATGCAGCCCAGACTCCCAGTACAGGCTAGCAGTTAGTTAGTAGAGCAGGCATGATGCAGCCCAGACTCCCAGTACAGGCTAGCAGTTAGTTAGTAGAGCAGGCATGATGCAGCCCAGACTCCCAGGCTAGCAGTTAGTTAGTAGAGCAGGCATGATGCAGCCCAGACTCCCAGTACAGGCTAGCAGTTAGTTAGTAGAGCAGGCATGATGCAGCCCAGACTCCCAGGCTAGCAGTTAGTTAGTAGAGCAGGCATGATGCAGCCCAGACTCCCAGTACAGGCTAGCAGTTAGTTAGTAGAGCAGGCATGATGCAGCCCAGACTCCCAGGCTAGCAGTTAGTTAGTAGAGCAGGCATGATGCAGCCCAGACTCCCAGTACAGGCTAGCAGTTAGTTAGTAGAGCAGGCATGATGCAGCCCAGACTCCCAGGCTAGGCTAGCAGTTAGTTAGTAGAGTAGGCATGATGCAGCCCAGACTCCCAGGCTAGCAGTTAGTTAGTAGAGCAGGCATGATGCAGCCCAGACTCCCAGTACAGGCTAGCAGTTAGTTAGTAGAGCAGGCATGATGCAGCCCAGACTCCCAGGCTAGCAGTTAGTTAGTAGAGCAGGCATGATGCAGCCCAGACTCCCAGTACAGGCTAGCAGTTAGTTAGTAGAGCAGGCATGATGCAGCCCAGACTCCCAGGCTAGCAGTTAGTTAGTAGAGCAGGCATGATGCAGCCCAGACTCCCAGTACAGGCTAGCAGTTAGTTAGTAGAGCAGGCATGATGCAGCCCAGACTCCCAGTACAGGCTAGCAGTGAGTTAGTGGAGCAGACATGATGCAGCCCAGACTCCCAGTACAGGCTAGCAGTTAGTTAGTGGAGCAGGCATGATGCAGCCCAGACTCCCAGGCTAGGCTAGCAGTTAGTTAGTAGAGCAGGCATGATGCAGTCCAGACTCCCAGTCTAGGCTAGCAGTTAGTTAGTGGAGCAGGCATGATGCAGCCCAGACTCCCAGGCTAGGCTAGCAGTTAGTTAGTAGAGCAGGCATGATGCAGTCCAGACTCCCAGGCTAGGCTAGCAGTTAGTTAGTAGAGCAGGCATGATGCAGCCCAGACTCCCAGGCTAGGCTAGCAGTTAGTTAGTAGAGCAGGCATGATGCAGTCCAGACTCCCAGGCTAGGCTAGCAGTTAGTTAGTAGAGCAGGCATGATGCAGCCCAGACTCCCAGGCTAGGCTAGCAGTTAGTTAGTAGAGCAGGCATGATGCAGCCCAGACTCCCAGGCTAGCAGTTAGTTAGTAGAGCAGGCATGATGCAGCCCAGACTCCCAGTACAGGCTAGCAGTTAGTTAGTAGAGCAGGCATGATGCAGCCCAGACTCCCAGGCTAGCAGTTAGTTAGTAGAGCAGGCATGATGCAGCCCAGACTCCCAGTACAGGCTAGCAGTTAGTTAGTAGAGCAGGCATGATGCAGCCCAGACTCCCAGGCTAGGCTAGCAGTTAGTTAGTAGAGCAGGCATGATGCAGCCCAGACTCCCAGGCTAGCAGTTAGTTAGTAGAGCAGGCATGATGCAGCCCAGACTCCCAGTACAGGCTAGCAGTTAGTTAGTAGAGCAGGCATGATGCAGCCCAGACTCCCAGGCTAGCAGTTAGTTAGTAGAGCAGGCATGATGCAGCCCAGACTCCCAGTACAGGCTAGCAGTTAGTTAGTAGAGCAGGCATGATGCAGCCCAGACTCCCAGTACAGGCTAGCAGTGAGTTAGTGGAGCAGACATGATGCAGCCCAGACTCCCAGTACAGGCTAGCAGTTAGTTAGTGGAGCAGGCATGATGCAGCCCAGACTCCCAGGCTAGGCTAGCAGTTAGTTAGTAGAGCAGGCATGATGCAGTCCAGACTCCCAGTCTAGGCTAGCAGTTAGTTAGTGGAGCAGGCATGATGCAGCCCAGACTCCCAGGCTAGGCTAGCAGTTAGTTAGTAGAGCAGGCATGATGCAGTCCAGACTCCCAGGCTAGGCTAGCAGTTAGTTAGTAGAGCAGGCATGATGCAGCCCAGACTCCCAGGCTAGGCTAGCAGTTAGTTAGTAGAGCAGGCATGATGCAGTCCAGACTCCCAGGCTAGGCTAGCAGTTAGTTAGTAGAGCAGGCATGATGCAGCCCAGACTCCCAGGCTAGGCTAGCAGTTAGTTAGTAGAGCAGGCATGATGCAGCCCAGGCTAGGCTAGCAGTTAGTTAGTAGAGTAGGCATGATGCAGCCCAGACTCCCAGTACAGGTTAGCAGTTAGTTAGTAGACCAGGCATGATGCAGCCCAGGCTAGGCTAGCAGTTAGTTAGTAGAGCAGGCATGATGCAGCCCAGACTCCCAGTACAGGCTAGCAGTTAGTTAGTAGAGCAAGCATGATGCAGCCCAGACTCCCAGTACAGGCTAGCAGTTAGTTAGTAGAGCAGGCATGATGCAGCCCAGACTCCCAGGCTAGGCTAGCAGTTAGTTAGTAGAGCAGGCATGATGCAGCCCAGACTCCCAGGCTAGGCTAGCAGTTAGTTAGTAGAGCAGGCATGATGCAGCCCAGACTCCCAGGCTAGGCTAGCAGTTAGTTAGTAGAGCAGGCATGATGCAGCCCAGACTCCCAGTACAGGCTAGCAGTTAGTTAGTAGAGCAGGCATGATGCAGCCCAGACTCCCTGGCTAGGCTAGCAGTTAGTTAGTAGAGCAGGCATGATGCAGCCCAGACTCCCAGGCTAGGCTAGCAGTGAGTTAGTAGAGCAGGCATGATACAGCCCACACTCCCAGGCTAGCAGTGAGTTAGTGGAGCTAACATGATGCAGTCCAGACTCCCAGTACAGACTAGCAGTTAGTTAGTAGAGCAGGCATGATGCAGCCCAGACTCCCAGGCTAGGCTAGCAGTTAGTTAGTAGAGCAGGCATGATGCAGCCCAGACTCCCAGTACAGGCTAGGCTAGCAGTTAGTTAGTAGAGCAGGCATGATGCAGTGCAGACTCCCAGTACAGGCTAGCAGTTAGTTAGTAGAGCAGGCATGATGCAGCCCAGACTCCCAGGCTAGCAGTGAGTTAGTGGAGCAGACATGATGCAGCCCAGACTCCCAGTACAGGCTAGCAGTTAGTTAGTAGAGCAGGCATGATGCAGCCCAGACTCCCAGTACAGGCTAGCAGTTAGTTAGTAGAGCAGGCATGATGCAGCCCAGACTCCCAGGCTAGCAGTTAGTTAGTAGAGCAGGCATGATGCAGCCCAGACTCCCAGTACAGGCTAGCAGTTAGTTAGTAGAGCAGGCATGATGCAGCCCAGACTCCCAGGCTAGCAGTTAGTTAGTAGAGCAGGCATGATGCAGCCCAGACTCCCAGTACAGGCTAGCAGTTAGTTAGTAGAGCAGGCATGATGCAGCCCAGACTCCCAGGCTAGCAGTTAGTTAGTAGAGCAGGCATGATGCAGCCCAGACTCCCAGTACAGGCTAGCAGTTAGTTAGTAGAGCAGGCATGATGCAGCCCAGACTCCCAGGCTAGCAGTTAGTTAGTAGAGCAGGCATGATGCAGCCCAGACTCCCAGTACAGGCTAGCAGTTAGTTAGTAGAGCAGGCATGATGCAGCCCAGACTCCCAGGCTAGGCTAGCAGTTAGTTAGTAGAGTAGGCATGATGCAGCCCAGACTCCCAGGCTAGCAGTTAGTAGAGCAGGCATGATGCAGCCCAGACTCCCAGTACAGGCTAGCAGTTAGTTAGTAGAGCAGGCATGATGCAGCCCAGACTCCCAGGCTAGCAGTTAGTTAGTAGAGCAGGCATGATGCAGCCCAGACTCCCAGTACAGGCTAGCAGTTAGTTAGTAGAGCAGGCATGATGCAGCCCAGACTCCCAGGCTAGCAGTGAGTTAGTGGAGCAGACATGATGCAGCCCAGACTCCCAGTACAGGCTAGCAGTTAGTTAGTGGAGCAGGCATGATGCAGCCCAGACTCCCAGGCTAGGCTAGCAGTTAGTTAGTAGAGCAGGCATGATGCAGTCCAGACTCCCAGTCTAGGCTAGCAGTTAGTTAGTGGAGCAGGCATGATGCAGCCCAGACTCCCAGGCTAGGCTAGCAGTTAGTTAGTAGAGCAGGCATGATGCAGTCCAGACTCCCAGGCTAGGCTAGCAGTTAGTTAGTAGAGCAGGCATGATGCAGCCCAGACTCCCAGGCTAGGCTAGCAGTTAGTTAGTAGAGCAGGCATGATGCAGTCCAGACTCCCAGGCTAGGCTAGCAGTTAGTTAGTAGAGCAGGCATGATGCAGCCCAGACTCCCAGGCTAGGCTAGCAGTTAGTTAGTAGAGCAGGCATGATGCAGCCCAGACTCCCAGTACAGGCTAGCAGTTAGTTAGTAGAGCAGGCATGATGCAGCCCAGACTCCCAGGCTAGCAGTTAGTTAGTAGAGCAGGCATGATGCAGCCCAGACTCCCAGTACAGGCTAGCAGTTAGTTAGTAGAGCAGGCATGATGCAGCCCAGACTCCCAGGCTAGGCTAGCAGTTAGTTAGTAGAGTAGGCATGATGCAGCCCAGACTCCCAGGCTAGCAGTTAGTAGAGCAGGCATGATGCAGCCCAGACTCCCAGTACAGGCTAGCAGTTAGTTAGTAGAGCAGGCATGATGCAGCCCAGACTCCCAGGCTAGCAGTTAGTTAGTAGAGCAGTTGGAGCGAGTGGTCGCATCTGCACGTCGCTCCAACGGGTAGTATAACTTTTTCATTATATTTCATTATATCACAACGGTTTGATTTGTCTTATCTTAGCAATTTCTTCTCAGCTAGCTACATAGCCGTCTTTGTATCAAAGATAATTGCGTAATTATCGTATTTCGCCGTCCTAACGTAGTCTTCACTAGCCAGCTAGCTAACGTCCACTGATTAGCTGCACTGAGAAACTTTTACACTCAACTGAACGACTTGATTAGTTTAGTGTTAGCTACCTACATAGCTGTCTTTGCTGTCTTCGTATCATCGTATCATCGTATCCAAGATAATTGTGTTGTTTAGGTTTAGAGTGTGTAGTCTTAGAGTGATTATCTTAATTTACCGAGGTTAGCTAGCCAGCTATTTGTCGTCCTTAACGTAGGTGACTCTGCTAGCTAGCCAACAGCTAGCCAACGCTAGCCAACGTCTTCTGTATAGAACTCAACTACCCGGTCGCATTCACAGGTTGTATCACATTTTCACTTCATTTCATTACAGTACAACGGTTTGATTTGTTTGATCGTAGCTAGCTACTTAGCTAGCTACATAGCCGTCTTTGTATCAAAGATAATTGTGTAGTCTAGAGCGATTTTCTAGGTTCGCTAGCCATCTATTGTCGTTCTTTTAACGCAACGTAACGTAAACAACACTGCTAGCTAGCCTGCTAGCCCCCGAATAGCAACACTGCAGAAACTATTACACTCAACGGAATGACTTGATTAGTGTAGTGTCAACAACGCACCCACTGCCAGCTGGCCTACTTCAGCAGTACTGTATCATTTTAATCATTTTAGTCAATAAGATTCTTGCTACGTAGCTTAACTTTCTGAACATTCGAGACGTGTAGTCCACTTGTCATTCCAATCTCCTTTGCATTAGCGTAGCCTCTTCTGTAGCCTGTCAACTATGTGTCTGTTTATCCCTGTTCTCTCCTCTCTGCACAGACCATACAAACGCTCCTCACCGCGTGGCGCGGCCACCCTACTCTGGTGGTCCCAGCGCGCACGACCCACGTGGAGTTCCAGGTCTCCGGTAGCCTCTGGAACTGCCAATCTGCGGTCAACAAGGCAGAGTTCATCTCAGCCTATGCCTCCCTCCAGTCCCTCGACTTCTTGGCACTGACGGAAACATGGATCACCACAGACAACACTGCTACTCCTACTGCTCTCTCTTCGTCCGCCCACGTGTTCTCGCACACCCCGAGAGCATCTGGTCAGCGGGGTGGTGGCACCGGGATCCTCATCTCTCCCAAGTGGTCATTCTCTCTTTCTCCCTTACCCATCTGTCTATCGCCTCCTTTGAATTCCATGCTGTCACAGTTACTAGCCCTTTCAAGCTTAACATCCTTATCATTTATCGCCCTCCAGGTTCCCTCGGAGAGTTCATCAATGAGCTTGATGCCTTGATAAGCTCCTTTCCTGAGGACGGCTCACCTCTCACAGTTCTGGGCGACTTTAACCTCCCCACGTCTACCTTTGACTCTTTCCTCTCTGCCTCCTTCTTTCCACTCCTCTCCTCTTTTGACCTCACCCTCTCACCTTCCCCCTACTCACAAGGCAGGCAATACGCTCGACCTCATCTTTACTAGATGCTGTTCTTCCACTAACCTCACTGCAACTCCCCTCCAAGTCTCCGACCACTGCCTTGTATCCTTTTCCCTCTCGCTCTCATCCAACACCTCCCACACTGCCCCTACTCGGATGGTATCGCGCCGTCCCAACCTTCGCTCTCTCTCCCCCGCTACTCTCTCCTCTTCCATCCTATCATCTCTTCCCTCCGCTCAAACCTTCTCCCACCTATCTCCTGATTCTGCCTCCTCAACCCTCCTCTCCTCCCTCTCTGCATCCCTTGACTCTCTATGTCCCCTATCCTCCAGGCCGGCTCGGTCCTCCCTCCCGCTCCGTGGCTCGATGACTCATTGCGAGCTCACAGAACAGGGCTCCGGGCAGCCGAGCGGAAATGGAGGAAAACTCGCCTCCCTGCGGACCTGGCATCCTTTCACTCCCTCCTCTCTACATTTTCCTCCTCTGTCTCTGCTGCTAAAGCCACTTTCTACCACGCTAAATTCCAAGCATCTGCCTCTAACCCTAGGAAGCTCTTTGCCACCTTCTCCTCCCTCCTGAATCCTCCGCCCCCTCCCCCCTCCTCCCTCTCTGCAGATGACTTCGTCAACCATTTTGAAAAGAAGGTCGACGACATCCGATCCTCGTTTGCTAAGTCAAACGACACCGCTGGTTCTGCTCACACTGCCCTACCCTGTGCTCTGACCTCTTTCTCCTCTCTCTCCAGATGAAATCTCGCGTCTTGTGACGGCCGGCCGCCCAACAACCTGCCCGCTTGACCCTATCCCCTCCTCTCTTCTCCAGACCATTTCCGGAGACCTTCTCCCTTACCTCACCTCGCTCATCAACTCATCCCTGACCGTTGGCTACGTCCCTTCCGTCTTCAAGAGAGCGAGAGTTGCACCCCTTCTGAAAAAACCTACACTCGATCCCTCCGATGTCAACAATTACAGACCAGTATCCCTTCTTTCTTTTCTCTCCAAAACTCTTGAACGTGCCGTCCTTGGCCAGCTCTCCCGCTATCTCTCTCTGAATGACCTTCTTGATCCAAATCAGTCAGGTTTCAAGACTAGTCATTCAACTGAGACTGCTCTCCTCTGTATCACGGAGGCGCTCCGCACTGCTAAAGCTAACTCTCTCTCCTCTGCTCTCATCCTTCTAGATCTATCGGCTGCCTTCGATACTGTGAACCATCAGATCCTCCTCTCCACCCTCTCCGAGTTGGGCATCTCCGGCGCGGCCCACGCTTGGATTGCGTCCTACCTGACAGGTCGCTCCTACCAGGTGGCGTGGCGAGAATCTGTCTCCTCACCACGCGCTCTCACCACTGGTGTCCCCCAGGGCTCTGTTCTTGGCCCTCTCCTATTCTCGCTATACACCAAGTCACTTGGCTCTGTCATAACCTCACATGGTCTCTCTTATCATTGCTATGCAGACGACACACAACTAATCTTCTCCTTTCCCCTTCTGATGACCAGGTGGCGAATCGCATCTCTGCATGTCTGGCAGACATATCAGTGTGGATGACGGATCACCACCTCAAGCTGAACCTCGGCAAGACGGAGCTGCTCTTCCTCCCGGGGAAGGACTGCCCGTTCCATGATCTCGCCATCACGGTCGACAACTCCATTGTGTCCTCCTCCCAGAGCGCCAAGAACCTTGGCGTGATCCTGGACAACACCCTGTCGTTCTCAACTAACATCAAGGCGGTGGCCCGTTCCTGTAGGTTCATGCTCTACAACATCCGCAGAGTACGACCCTGCCTCACACAGGAAGCGGCGCAGGTCCTAATCCAGGCACTTGTCATCTCCCGTCTGGATTACTGCAACTCGCTGTTGGCTGGGCTCCCTGCCTGTGCCATTAAACCCCTTCAACTCATCCAGAACGCCGCAGCCCGTCTGGTGTTCAACCTTCCCAAGTTCTCTCACGTCACCCCGCTCCTCCGTTCTCTCCACTGGCTTCCAGTTGAAGCTCGCATCCGCTACAAGACCATGGTGCTTGCCTACGGAGCTGTGAGGGGAACGGCACCTCAGTACCTCCAGGCTCTGATCAGGCCCTACACCCAAACAAGGGCACTGCGTTCATCCACCTCTGGCCTGCTCGCCTCCCTACCACTGAGGAAGTACAGCTCCCGCTCAGCCCAGTCAAAACTGTTCGCTGCCCTGGCCCCCCAATGGTGGAACAAACTCCCTCACGACGCCAGGACAGCGGAGTCAATCACCACCTTCCGGAGACACCTGAAACCCCACCTCTTTAAGGAATACCTAGGATAGGTTAAGTAATCCCTCTCACCCCACCCCCCTAAGTTTTAGATGCACTATTGTTAAGTGACTGTCCCACTGGATGTCATAAGGTGAATGCACCAATTTGTAAGTCGCTCTGGATAAGAGCGTCTGCTAAATGACTTAAATGTAAATGTAAATGTAAATGATGCAGCCCAGACTCCCAGTACAGGCTAGCAGTTAGTTAGTAGAGCAGGCATGATGCAGCCCAGACACCCAGGCTAGCAGTGAGTTAGTGGAGCAGACATGATGCAGCCCAGACTCCCAGTACAGGCTAGCAGTTAGTTAGTGGAGCAGGCATGATGCAGCCCAGACTCCCAGGCTAGGCTAGCAGTTAGTTAGTAGAGCAGGCATGATGCAGTCCAGACTCCCAGTCTAGGCTAGCAGTTAGTTAGTGGAGCAGGCATGATGCAGCCCAGACTCCCAGGCTAGGCTAGCAGTTAGTTAGTAGAGCAGGCATGATGCAGTCCAGACTCCCAGGCTAGGCTAGCAGTTAGTTAGTAGAGCAGGCATGATGCAGCCCAGACTCCCAGGCTAGGCTAGCAGTTAGTTAGTAGAGCAGGCATGATGCAGTCCAGACTCCCAGGCTAGGCTAGCAGTTAGTTAGTAGAGCAGGCATGATGCAGCCCAGACTCCCAGGCTAGGCTAGCAGTTAGTTAGTAGAGCAGGCATGATGCAGCCCAGGCTAGGCTAGCAGTTAGTTAGTAGAGTAGGCATGATGCAGCCCAGACTCCCAGTACAGGTTAGCAGTTAGTTAGTAGACCAGGCATGATGCAGCCCAGGCTAGGCTAGCAGTTAGTTAGTAGAGCAGGCATGATGCAGCCCAGACAACCAGTACAGGCTAGCAGTTAGTTAGTAGAGCAAGCATGATGCAGCCCAGACTCCCAGTACAGGCTAGCAGTTAGTTAGTAGAGCAGGCATGATGCAGCCCAGACTCCCAGGCTAGGCTAGCAGTTAGTTAGTAGAGCAGGCATGATGCAGCCCAGACTCCCAGTACAGGCTAGCAGTTAGTTAGTAGAGCAGGCATGATGCAGCCCAGACTCCCAGGCTAGGCTAGCAGTTAGTTAGTAGAGCAGGCATGATGCAGCCCAGACTCCCAGGCTAGGCTAGCAGTTAGTTAGTAGAGCAGGCATGATGCAGCCCAGACTCCCAGTACAGGCTAGCAGTGAGTTAGTAGAGCAGGCATGATACAGCCCACACTCCCAGGCTAGCAGTGAGTTAGTGGAGCTAACATGATGCAGTCCAGACTCCCAGTACAGACTAGCAGTTAGTTAGTAGAGCAGGCATGATGCAGCCCAGACTCCCAGGCTAGGCTAGCAGTTAGTTAGTAGAGCAGGCATGATGCAGCCCAGACTCCCAGTACAGGCTAGGCTAGCAGTTAGTTAGTAGAGCAGGCATGATGCAGTGCAGACTCCCAGTACAGGCTAGCAGTTAGTTAGTAGAGCAGGCATGATGCAGCCCAGACTCCCAGGCTAGCAGTGAGTTAGTGGAGCAGACATGATGCAGCCCAGACTCCCAGTACAGGCTAGCAGTTAGTTAGTAGAGCAGGCATGATGCAGCCCAGACTCCCAGTACAGGCTAGCAGTTAGTTAGTAGAGCAGGCATGATGCAGCCCAGACTCCCAGGCTAGCAGTTAGTTAGTAGAGCAGGCATGATGCAGCCCAGACTCCCAGTACAGGCTAGCAGTTAGTTAGTAGAGCAGGCATGATGCAGCC
The DNA here is from genome assembly GCF_021184085.1 of Oncorhynchus gorbuscha. Classification (NCBI taxonomy): domain Eukaryota; kingdom Metazoa; phylum Chordata; class Actinopteri; order Salmoniformes; family Salmonidae; genus Oncorhynchus; species Oncorhynchus gorbuscha. The sequence goes on from NC_060173.1 coordinate 3,775,753, forward strand.
CAGACTCCCAGGCTAGCAGTTAGTTAGTAGAGCAGGCATGATGCAGCCCAGACTCCCAGTACAGGCTAGCAGTTAGTTAGTAGAGCAGGCATGATGCAGCCCAGACTCCCAGGCTAGCAGTTAGTTAGTAGAGCAGGCATGATGCAGCCCAGACTCCCAGTACAGGCTAGCAGTTAGTTAGTAGAGCAGGCATGATGCAGCCCAGACTCCCAGGCTAGCAGTTAGTTAGTAGAGCAGGCATGATGCAGCCCAGACTCCCAGTACAGGCTAGCAGTTAGTTAGTAGAGCAGGCATGATGCAGCCCAGACTCCCAGGCTAGGCTAGCAGTTAGTTAGTAGAGTAGGCATGATGCAGCCCAGACTCCCAGGCTAGCAGTTAGTTAGTAGAGCAGGCATGATGCAGCCCAGACTCCCAGTACAGGCTAGCAGTTAGTTAGTAGAGCAGGCATGATGCAGCCCAGACTCCCAGGCTAGCAGTTAGTTAGTAGAGCAGGCATGATGCAGCCCAGACTCCCAGTACAGGCTAGCAGTTAGTTAGTAGAGCAGGCATGATGCAGCCCAGACTCCCAGGCTAGCAGTGAGTTAGTGGAGCAGACATGATGCAGCCCAGACTCCCAGTACAGGCTAGCAGTTAGTTAGTGGAGCAGGCATGATGCAGCCCAGACTCCCAGGCTAGGCTAGCAGTTAGTTAGTAGAGCAGGCATGATGCAGTCCAGACTCCCAGTCTAGGCTAGCAGTTAGTTAGTGGAGCAGGCATGATGCAGCCCAGACTCCCAGGCTAGGCTAGCAGTTAGTTAGTAGAGCAGGCATGATGCAGTCCAGACTCCCAGGCTAGGCTAGCAGTTAGTTAGTAGAGCAGGCATGATGCAGCCCAGACTCCCAGGCTAGGCTAGCAGTTAGTTAGTAGAGCAGGCATGATGCAGTCCAGACTCCCAGGCTAGGCTAGCAGTTAGTTAGTAGAGCAGGCATGATGCAGCCCAGACTCCCAGGCTAGGCTAGCAGTTAGTTAGTAGAGCAGGCATGATGCAGCCCAGGCTAGGCTAGCAGTTAGTTAGTAGAGTAGGCATGATGCAGCCCAGACTCCCAGTACAGGCTAGCAGTTAGTTAGTAGAGCAAGCATGATGCAGCCCAGACTCCCAGTACAGGCTAGCAGTTAGTTAGTAGAGCAGGCATGATGCAGCCCAGACTCCCAGGCTAGGCTAGCAGTTAGTTAGTAGAGCAGGCATGATGCAGCCCAGACTCCCAGGCTAGGCTAGCAGTTAGTTAGTAGAGCAGGCATGATGCAGCCCAGACTCCCAGTACAGGCTAGCAGTTAGTTAGTAGAGCAGGCATGATGCAGCCCAGACTCCCAGGCTAGGCTAGCAGTTAGTTAGTAGAGCAGGCATGATGCAGCCCAGACTCCCAGTACAGGCTAGCAGTTAGTTAGTAGAGCAGGCATGATGCAGCCCAGACTCCCTGGCTAGGCTAGCAGTTAGTTAGTAGAGCAGGCATGATGCAGCCCAGACTCCCAGGCTAGGCTAGCAGTGAGTTAGTAGAGCAGGCATGATACAGCCCAGACTCCCAGGCTAGCAGTGAGTTAGTGGAGCTAACATGATGCAGTCCAGACTCCCAGTACAGACATGCAGTTAGTTAGTAGAGCAGGCATGATGCAGCCCAGACTCCCAGGCTAGGCTAGCAGTTAGTTAGTAGAGCAGGCATGATGCAGCCCAGACTCCCAGTACAGGCTAGGCTAGCAGTTAGTTAGTAGAGCAGGCATGATGCAGTGCAGACTCCCAGTACAGGCTAGCAGTTAGTTAGTAGAGCAGGCATGATGCAGCCCAGACTCCCAGGCTAGCAGTGAGTTAGTGGAGCAGACATGATGCAGCCCAGACTCCCAGTACAGGCTAGCAGTTAGTTAGTAGAGCAGGCATGATGCAGCCCAGACTCCCAGTACAGGCTAGCAGTTAGTTAGTAGAGCAGGCATGATGCAGCCCAGACTCCCAGGCTAGCAGTTAGTTAGTAGAGCAGGCATGATGCAGCCCAGACTCCCAGTACAGGCTAGCAGTTAGTTAGTAGAGCAGGCATGATGCAGCCCAGACTCCCAGGCTAGCAGTTAGTTAGTAGAGCAGGCATGATGCAGCCCAGACTCCCAGTACAGGCTAGCAGTTAGTTAGTAGAGCAGGCATGATGCAGCCCAGACTCCCAGGCTAGCAGTTAGTTAGTAGAGCAGGCATGATGCAGCCCAGACTCCCAGTACAGGCTAGCAGTTAGTTAGTAGAGCAGGCATGATGCAGCCCAGACTCCCAGGCTAGGCTAGCAGTTAGTTAGTAGAGCAGGCATGATGCAGCCCAGACTCCCAGTACAGGCTAGGCTAGCAGTTAGTTAGTAGAGCAGGCATGATGCAGTGCAGACTCCCAGTACAGGCTAGCAGTTAGTTAGTAGAGCAGGCATGATGCAGCCCAGACTCCCAGGCTAGCAGTGAGTTAGTGGAGCAGACATGATGCAGCCCAGACTCCCAGTACAGGCTAGCAGTTAGTTAGTAGAGCAGGCATGATGCAGCCCAGACTCCCAGTACAGGCTAGCAGTTAGTTAGTAGAGCAGGCATGATGCAGCCCAGACTCCCAGGCTAGCAGTTAGTTAGTAGAGCAGGCATGATGCAGCCCAGACTCCCAGTACAGGCTAGCAGTTAGTTAGTAGAGCAGGCATGATGCAGCCCAGACTCCCAGGCTAGCAGTTAGTTAGTAGAGCAGGCATGATGCAGCCCAGACTCCCAGTACAGGCTAGCAGTTAGTTAGTAGAGCAGGCATGATGCAGCCCAGACTCCCAGGCTAGCAGTTAGTTAGTAGAGCAGGCATGATGCAGCCCAGACTCCCAGTACAGGCTAGCAGTTAGTTAGTAGAGCAGGCATGATGCAGCCCAGACTCCCAGGCTAGGCTAGCAGTTAGTTAGTAGAGCAGGCATGATGCAGCCCAGACTCCCAGGCTAGGCTAGCAGTTAGTTAGTAGAGCAGGCATGATGCAGCCCAGACTCCCAGTACAGGCTAGCAGTTAGTTAGTAGAGCAGGCATGATGCAGCCCAGACTCCCAGGCTAGGCTAGCAGTTAGTTAGTAGAGCAGGCATGATGCAGCCCAGACTCCCAGTACAGGCTAGCAGTTAGTTAGTAGAGCAGGCATGATGCAGCCCAGACTCCCTGGCTAGGCTAGCAGTTAGTTAGTAGAGCAGGCATGATGCAGCCCAGACTCCCAGGCTAGGCTAGCAGTGAGTTAGTAGAGCAGGCATGATACAGCCCAGACTCCCAGGCTAGCAGTGAGTTAGTGGAGCTAACATGATGCAGTCCAGACTCCCAGTACAGACTAGCAGTTAGTTAGTAGAGCAGGCATGATGCAGCCCAGACTCCCAGGCTAGGCTAGCAGTTAGTTAGTAGAGCAGGCATGATGCAGCCCAGACTCCCAGTACAGGCTAGGCTAGCAGTTAGTTAGTAGAGCAGGCATGATGCAGTGCAGACTCCCAGTACAGGCTAGCAGTTAGTTAGTAGAGCAGGCATGATGCAGCCCAGACTCCCAGGCTAGCAGTGAGTTAGTGGAGCAGACATGATGCAGCCCAGACTCCCAGTACAGGCTAGCAGTTAGTTAGTAGAGCAGGCATGATGCAGCCCAGACTCCCAGTACAGGCTAGCAGTTAGTTAGTAGAGCAGGCATGATGCAGCCCAGACTCCCAGGCTAGCAGTTAGTTAGTAGAGCAGGCATGATGCAGCCCAGACTCCCAGTACAGGCTAGCAGTTAGTTAGTAGAGCAGGCATGATGCAGCCCAGACTCCCAGTACAGGCTAGCAGTTAGTTAGTAGAGCAGGCATGATGCAGCCCAGACTCCCAGGCTAGGCTAGCAGTTAGTTAGTAGAGCAGGCATGATGCAGCCCAGACTCCCAGGCTAGGCTAGCAGTTAGTTAGTAGAGCAGGCATGATGCAGCCCAGACTCCCAGTACAGGCTAGCAGTTAGTTAGTAGAGCAGGCATGATGCAGCCCAGACTCCCAGGCTAGGCTAGCAGTTAGTTAGTAGAGCAGGCATGATGCAGCCCAGACTCCCAGTACAGGCTAGCAGTTAGTTAGTAGAGCAGGCATGATGCAGCCCAGACTCCCTGGCTAGGCTAGCAGTTAGTTAGTAGAGCAGGCATGAAGCAGCCCAGACTCCCAGGCTAGGCTAGCAGTGAGTTAGTAGAGCAGGCATGATACAGCCCAGACTCCCAGGCTAGCAGTGAGTTAGTGGAGCTAACATGATGCAGTCCAGACTCCCAGTACAGACTAGCAGTTAGTTAGTAGAGCAGGCATGATGCAGCCCAGACTCCCAGGCTAGGCTAGCAGTTAGTTAGTAGAGCAGGCATGATGCAGCCCAGACTCCCAGTACAGGCTAGGCTAGCAGTTAGTTAGTAGAGCAGGCATGATGCAGTGCAGACTCCCAGTACAGGCTAGCAGTTAGTTAGTAGAGCAGGCATGATGCAGCCCAGACTCCCAGGCTAGCAGTGAGTTAGTGGAGCAGACATGATGCAGCCCAGACTCCCAGTACAGGCTAGCAGTTAGTTAGTAGAGCAGGCATGATGCAGCCCAGACTCCCAGTACAGGCTAGCAGTTAGTTAGTAGAGCAGGCATGATGCAGCCCAGACTCCCAGGCTAGCAGTTAGTTAGTAGAGCAGGCATGATGCAGCCCAGACTCCCAGTACAGGCTAGCAGTTAGTTAGTAGAGCAGGCATGATGCAGCCCAGACTCCCAGGCTAGCAGTTAGTTAGTAGAGCAGGCATGATGCAGCCCAGACTCCCAGTACAGGCTAGCAGTTAGTTAGTAGAGCAGGCATGATGCAGCCCAGACTCCCAGGCTAGCAGTTAGTTAGTAGAGCAGGCATGATGCAGCCCAGACTCCCAGTACAGGCTAGCAGTTAGTTAGTAGAGCAGGCATGATGCAGCCCAGACTCCCAGGCTAGGCTAGCAGTTAGTTAGTAGAGCAGGCATGATGCAGCCCAGACTCCCAGTACAGGCTAGGCTAGCAGTTAGTTAGTAGAGCAGGCATGATGCAGTGCAGACTCCCAGTACAGGCTAGCAGTTAGTTAGTAGAGCAGGCATGATGCAGCCCAGACTCCCAGGCTAGCAGTGAGTTAGTGGAGCAGACATGATGCAGCCCAGACTCCCAGTACAGGCTAGCAGTTAGTTAGTAGAGCAGGCATGATGCAGCCCAGACTCCCAGTACAGGCTAGCAGTTAGTTAGTAGAGCAGGCATGATGCAGCCCAGACTCCCAGGCTAGCAGTTAGTTAGTAGAGCAGGCATGATGCAGCCCAGACTCCCAGTACAGGCTAGCAGTTAGTTAGTAGAGCAGGCATGATGCAGCCCAGACTCCCAGGCTAGCAGTTAGTTAGTAGAGCAGGCATGATGCAGCCCAGACTCCCAGTACAGGCTAGCAGTTAGTTAGTAGAGCAGGCATGATGCAGCCCAGACTCCCAGGCTAGCAGTTAGTTAGTAGAGCAGGCATGATGCAGCCCAGACTCCCAGTACAGGCTAGCAGTTAGTTAGTAGAGCAGGCATGATGCAGCCCAGACTCCCAGGCTAGGCTAGCAGTTAGTTAGTAGAGCAGGCATGATGCAGCCCAGACTCCCAGGCTAGCAGTTAGTTAGTAGAGCAGGCATGATGCAGCCCAGACTCCCAGTACAGGCTAGCAGTTAGTTAGTAGAGCAGGCATGATGCAGCCCAGACTCCCAGGCTAGCAGTTAGTTAGTAGAGCAGGCATGATGCAGCCCAGACTCCCAGTACAGGCTAGCAGTTAGTTAGTAGAGCAGGCATGATGCAGCCCAGACTCCCAGGCTAGCAGTGAGTTAGTGGAGCAGACATGATGCAGCCCAGACTCCCAGTACAGGCTAGCAGTTAGTTAGTGGAGCAGGCATGATGCAGCCCAGACTCCCAGGCTAGGCTAGCAGTTAGTTAGTAGAGCAGGCATGATGCAGTCCAGACTCCCAGTCTAGGCTAGCAGTTAGTTAGTGGAGCAGGCATGATGCAGCCCAGACTCCCAGGCTAGGCTAGCAGTTAGTTAGTAGAGCAGGCATGATGCAGTCCAGACTCCCAGGCTAGGCTAGCAGTTAGTTAGTAGAGCAGGCATGATGCAGCCCAGACTCCCAGGCTAGGCTAGCAGTTAGTTAGTAGAGCAGGCATGATGCAGTCCAGACTCCCAGGCTAGGCTAGCAGTTAGTTAGTAGAGCAGGCATGATGCAGCCCAGACTCCCAGGCTAGGCTAGCAGTTAGTTAGTAGAGCAGGCATGATGCAGCCCAGGCTAGGCTAGCAGTTAGTTAGTAGAGTAGGCATGATGCAGCCCAGACTCCCAGTACAGGTTAGCAGTTAGTTAGTAGACCAGGCATGATGCAGCCCAGGCTAGGCTAGCAGTTAGTTAGTAGAGCAGGCATGATGCAGCCCAGACTCCCAGTACAGGCTAGCAGTTAGTTAGTAGAGCAGGCATGATGCAGCCCAGACTCCCAGGCTAGGCTAGCAGTTAGTTAGTAGAGCAGGCATGATGCAGCCCAGACTCCCAGTACAGGCTAGCAGTTAGTTAGTAGAGCAAGCATGATGCAGCCCAGACTCCCAGTACAGGCTAGCAGTTAGTTAGTAGAGCAGGCATGATGCAGCCCAGACTCCCAGGCTAGGCTAGCAGTTAGTTAGTAGAGCAGGCATGATGCAGCCCAGACTCCCAGGCTAGGCTAGCAGTTAGTTAGTAGAGCAGGCATGATGCAGCCCAGACTCCCAGTACAGGCTAGCAGTTAGTTAGTAGAGCAGGCATGATGCAGCCCAGACTCCCAGGCTAGGCTAGCAGTTAGTTAGTAGAGCAGGCATGATGCAGCCCAGACTCCCAGTACAGGCTAGCAGTTAGTTAGTAGAGCAGGCATGATGCAGCCCAGACTCCCTGGCTAGGCTAGCAGTTAGTTAGTAGAGCAGGCATGATGCAGCCCAGACTCCCAGGCTAGGCTAGCAGTGAGTTAGTAGAGCAGGCATGATACAGCCCAGACTCCCAGGCTAGCAGTGAGTTAGTGGAGCTAACATGATGCAGTCCAGACTCCCAGTACAGACTAGCAGTTAGTTAGTAGAGCAGGCATGATGCAGCCCAGACTCCCAGGCTAGGCTAGCAGTTAGTTAGTAGAGCAGGCATGATGCAGCCCAGACTCCCTGGCTAGGCTAGCAGTTAGTTAGTAGAGCAGGCATGATGCAGCCCAGACTCCCAGGCTAGGCTAGCAGTTAGTTAGTAGAGCAGGCATGATGCAGCCCAGACTCCCAGGCTAGCAGTGAGTTAGTGGAGCAGGCATGATGCAGCCCAGACTCCCAGGCTAGGCTAGCAGTTAGTTAGTAGAGCAGGCATGATGCAGCCCAGACTCCCAGGCTAGGCTAGCAGTTAGTTAGTAGAGCAGGCATGATGCAGTCCAGACTCCCAGGCTAGGCTAGCAGTTAGTTAGTAGAGCAGGCATGATGCAGTCCAGACTCCCAGGCTAGGCTAGCAGTTAGTTAGTAGAGCAGGCATGATGCAGCCCAGACTCCCAGGCTAGGCTAGCAGTTAGTTAGTAGAGCAGGCATGATGCAGTGCAGACTCCCAGGCTAGGCTAGCAGTTAGTTAGTAGAGCAGGCATGATGCAGCCCAGACTCCCAGGCTAGCAGTGAGTTAGTGGAGCAGGCATGATGCAGCCCAGACTCCCAGGCTAGGCTAGCAGTTAGTTAGTAGAGCAGGCATGATGCAGCCCAGACTCCCAGGCTAGGCTAGCAGTTAGTTAGTAGAGCAGGCATGATGCAGTGCAGACTCCCAGGCTAGGCTAGCAGTTAGTTAGTAGAGCAGGCATGATGCAGCCCAGACTCCCAGGCTAGGCTAGCAGTTAGTTAGTAGAGCAGGCATGATGCAGCCCAGACTCCCAGGCTAGCAGGCACGTTGTGCTCGCGTTATAAAGGGGAATATTGGCTACACTGATCGACAGACTTGATCTGCAAGACCGAAAGTAACAAACTCTAGTACCCAGTGGTGGAAAAAGTACCCAATTGTCATACTTGAATGAAAGTAAAGTAAGTGAGTCACTCAGTAAAATACTACTTGAGTAAAAGTCTAAAGTATTTGGTTTGAAATATACTTAAGTATCAAAAGTAAAAGTATAAATAATTTCAAATTCCTGATATTAAGCAAACCAGATGGCACTATTTTCTTGTTTTTTAAATTTACAGAGAGCCTGGGGCACACTCCAACACTGAGACATAATTCATTTGTGTTTAGTGAGCCGCCAGATTAGAGGTAGTAGGGATGACCAGGGATTTTCTCTTGATAATTTGACTTTCAAAATTAAATGAGTACTTTTGGGTGTCAGGGAAAATGCATGGAGTAAAAAAGTAAATAATTTTCTTTAGCAATGTAGTGAAGTAAAACAGTTGACAGTGCATGTCAGAGCAAAAACCAAGCCATGAGGTCGAAGGAATTGTCCGTAGAGCTCCGAGACACGATTGTGTTGAGGCACAGATCTGGGGAAGGTCACCAAGAAACTCTGCAGCATTGAAGGTTCCCAAGAACACACTGGCCTCCATCATTCTTAAATGGAATAAGGCCAAACTGAGTAATCAGGGGAGAAGGGCCTTGGTCATGGAGGTGACCAAGAACCCGGTGGTCACTCTGACACTGCTCTAGAGTCCCATCTCTGCAGCATTCCACCAATAAGTCCTTTATGGTAGAGTAGCCAGATGGAAGCCACTCAGTAAATGTTTGGAACCACCAAGACTTTACCTAGAGCTGGCCGGCTGGACTTGTAACCGAAAGGTTGCAAGTTCAAACCCCCGAGCTGACAAGGTACAAATCTGTCGTTCTGCCCCTGAACAGTGTGTTAACCCACTGTTCCTAGGCTGTCATTTAAAATAAGAATTTGTTCTTAACTGACTTGCCTAGTTAAATAAAACAATTAGTTAGTTAGTTAAATAAATAAAGTTCTTTTTTTTAAACGCTTTGGTCAGGGAGGTAACGAAGAACCCGAGGGTCACTCTGACAGATCTCTAGAGTTCCTCTGTGGACAGAGCTCTTCTGTCTGACAGAGCTCCTCTGTGGAGATGGGAGAACCTTTCAGAAGGACAACCATCTCTGCAGCACTCCACAAATCAGACCTTTATGGTAGAGTGGCCAGACAGAAGCCACTCCTCAGTAAAAGGCACATCACAGCCCGCTTGGAGTTTGCCAAAAGGCACCTAAAGACTCTTAGGCCATGAGAAACAAGATTCTCTGTTCTGATGAAACCAAGATTATACGTCACGTCTGGAGGAAACCTGGCAACGTCCCTACGATGAAGCATGGTGATGGCAGCATCATGCTGAAGGGATGTTTTTCAGCGGCAGGGACTGGGAGACTTGTCAGGATCGAGGCAAAGATGAATGGAGCAAAGTACAGAGAGGTCCTTGATGAAAACCAGCTCCAGAGTGCTCAGGACCTCAACCTGGGGTGAAGGTTCACCCTAAGCACACAGCCAAGACATCGCAGTAGTGACATCAAGGCAAGTCTTTGAGTGGCCCAGCCAGAGCCCGGACTTGAACCCGATCAAACATCTCTGGAGAGACCTAAAATAGCTGTGCAGCGACGCTCCCCATCCAACCTGACAGAGCTTGACAGAGGATCTGCAGAGAAGAATGGGAAAAACTCCCCAAATACAGGTGTGCCAAGCTTGTAGCGTCATACCCAAGAAGACTCGAGGCTGTAATCTCAGTACTTTGCTTCAACAAAATACTGGATAAAGGGTCTGAATACTTATTTAAATTTCATATTTCAGTTCTTATTTTTCATTTTTTATTAGCAAACATTTCTAAAAACCTGTTTTGCTTTGTCATTATGGGATATTGTAGGTAGATTTGATGGGGGGGGGGGGACTATTGAAACCATTTTAGAATAAGGCTGTAACGTAACAAAATGTGGATAAAGTCAAGGAGTCTGAATCCTTTCTGAAGGCTGTGTGTGTTTGTGTTACACACACACAGTACCAGTCAAAAGTTTGGACACACCTACTCATTCCAGGGTTGCTCGTTATTTTTACTATGTTCTACATTGTAGAATAATAGTGAAGACATCAGAACTATGCTTATTAACAAATCAAGATATATTTTATATTTGAAAATTCTTCAAAAGCCACCCTTTTCACACTCTTAGCATTCTCTCAACCAGCTTCATGAGGTAGTCACCTGGAATGCATTTCAATTAACAAGTGTGCCTTGTTAATTTGTGGAATTTCTTTCCTTCTTAATGTGTTTGAGCCAACCAGTTGTGTTGTGACAAGATAGGGGTGGTATACAGAAGATAGCCCTATTTGGTAAAAGACAAAGTCCATATTATGACAAGAACAGCTCAAATGAGCAAAGACAAACGACAGTCCATCATTACTTTAAGACATGAAGGTCAATCATAAACCATCAACTTACAGTCATGTGTGCATACATTATACGTACGGGTTGTCCTGGGAATCAAAACCACTGTCCTGACATTGCTAGCGCCATGCTCTAATGGGGATCAATAATAAATGCAAGTACAGTGGTCCGATGCGGGGGCGTGTTTGGTGCAGTGAGGAGCTCTGTTTCCAAGAGGGCCTCTGCCTTGGAGAGCAGGGACCAAGAGTCCACAGACATCTTCTAAGACATGAAAGATTCAAACAAATATATATATATATTTTAGCCTGGCAGTGATGTCACGTGTCCAACCCTCCCTGACCAATCACGTCGTCCCGCTAGAGGGACATCGATCCCTAAGACGTTTTTAACCCTCTTCCCTTGACTTCATATCGTCCTGTGTTCCCCTGGAGACTGGAATAGTTTAAAACTGGGATCGAATAGTTTACTATATATATATGTATATATATATGCCATTTAGCAGACGCTTTTATCCAAAGCGACTTACAGTCATGTGTGCATACATTCTACGTATGGGTGGTCCCGGAATCGAACCCACTACCCTGGCGTTACAAGCGCCATGCTCTACCAACTGAGCTAGTATTGGTTTCTTCATAAATACACACCAGTTTCCCCTTCAGAGCCATGTAGAATTTCCATGGGCGCTAATTTCACACAATAGAAAAACTCCATTCAGTGACAGGACAATTTCAAACTCATTGGGGAGTCGTGTTCCTATAGGTCCATTAAACCAGAAGCTATTTCTACTGACTGAGGGGTCATGTTGAGGCTAGATACAGTCTTATTGGATCAGGGATGCTAGTTGCTGTTTTGCCCTTGAGCAAGGCACTTAACCCCCGGTGCTGATCCTAGTCTATGACCATGTGCTGATCCCAGTCTATGACCATGTGCTGATTCCAGCCTTTGAGTGTTGTGTGGGGTTAGGGTAATAAGGGTGATTCATTAGCAAAAACACATTTACGATTCACATTGGACAATTAAGTTCATCTCTTTTCCCATCTGCATCCCACCTCTCTCTCCTCCTCCTCTACATCTCCCCCCCCTCTCTCCTCCTCCTCTGCACCTCCCCCCTCTCTCCTCCTCCTCTACATCCCCCCCCTCTCTCCTCCTCCTCTGCACCTCCCCCTCTCTCCTCCTCCTCTGCACCTCCCCCCTCTCTCCTCCTCTGCACCTCCCCCTCTCTCCTCCTCCTCTACACCCCCCTCTCCTCCTCTACATCCCCCTCTCCTCCCCACCCCCCTCTCTCCTCCTCCTCTCCACCCTCCCCTCTCTCTCCTCCTCTCTCCACCCCCCCGCTCTCCTCCTCTACATCTCCCCCCTCTCCTCCCTCTCCCCACCCCCTCTCTCTCCTCCTCCTCTACACCCCCCTCTCTCTCCTCCTCTCCCCACCCCCTCTCCCTCCTCCAGGCATGCACACAAGCATCAGTGAGATCTTGAAGGAGAAGACGCTGAAGCCGTCCCGTCGCAGTCTGCCCTGCCTGGCTCAGAACCAGATACACCCACAGAGCCTCAGCCACGTTCTGTCCATGCCCTGCACCCCGACGACAAGCCCCAGACACCGGTAGGGTTGGGAGTTGGCAGGGTATTTTATTACATTACTTAAGTCACTAGGTCAAAAAAAAAAAAACACTTCTCTGGAACCCTCAGTTTCACCATTTTGTTGAACTAGTTTCCAGGATGAATCTAATCAAGGCCTTGATTAGTGGACATGTTTGAATCAGGTGTGCTTGCTCTGGAATAGATAACAAACTGTAACGACTGGGGTCCCCAAGGAGAGGTTTGAGATCCAATGACTTATGTCATGATCCAATACATATTGTGATTCTATGTACGGTGCATTTCGGAAAGTATTCAGACCCCGTCGCCCTTTGCTACAAACTGTGCAATCGCGGGAGAAAGGACTTGGTCAGGGAGCTAACCAAGATCCGATGGTCTGACAGAGCTCCTCTGTGGAGATGGGAGAACCTTCCAGAAGGACAACCATCTCTGCAGCACTCCACCAAACAGGCCTTTATGGTAGAGTAGCCAGACAGAAGCCACTCTTCAGGCACATCACAGCCCGCTTGGAGTTTGCCAAAAGGCACCTAAAGACTCTTAGGCCATGAGAAACAAGATTCTCTGTTCTGATGAAACCAAGATTATACGTCACGTCTGGAGGAAACCTGGCAACGTCCCTACGATGAAGCATGGTGATGGCAGCATCATGCTGAAGGGATGTTTTTCAGCAGCAGGGACTGGGAGACTTGTCAGGATCGAGGCAAAGATGAACAGAGTAAAGTACAGAGTGAGATCCTTGATGAAAACCTGCTCCAGAGTGCTCAGAACCTCAGACTGGGGGCGAAGATTCACCTTCCAACAGGACAACCACCCTAAGCACACAGCCAAGACAATGCAGGTGTGGCTTCAGGACAAGTCTCTGAATGTCCTTAAGTGGCCCAGCCATTGGCCGGACTTGAAAATAGCTGTGCAGCGACGCTCCCCCCATCCAACCTGACAGAACTTGAGAGGATCAGCAGAGAGGAATGGGAGAAACTCTCCAAATACAGGTGTGCCAAGCTTGTAGCGTCGTACCCATGACAACTTGATGCTGTAATCGCTGCCGAAGGTGCTTCAACAAAGTAAAGAGTATGAATACTTAAGTAAATGTGATATTTTTGCTAAATTTGCAAAAATGTCTAAAACCTGTTTTTGCTTTGTCGTTATGGGTTATTGTGATGTCATTATGGGTTATTGTGATGTCATTATGGGTTATTGTGATGTCATTATGGGTTATTGTGATGTCATTATGGGTTATTGTGGGTAGATTGATGAGGGAAAAAAACAATTGAATCCATTTTAGAATAAGGCTGTAACGTAACAAAATGTGGAATTAGGTCAAGGGGTCTGAATACTTTGGCACTGTACCTATCACGGTTCTATATGGATTGCGATTTGATATTCCAAACATCTTGCTCACAATATGCCTACCACAGTGAGATGAGAGAGAGCCATGAGAAGCTACAGGACAATAAATAGAAGAGTTTTGGAGCAGGTAAAGCCGACTAGCTGGATCTATTTTCCCTCTTCCATCTGCAGCCGGATCTCCAGGACCAGACACGTGCCCAGCTCCAGACCCAGCAGGTCGACCCCTGGTTACAGCACCAGGCCCAGGGAAAGGACCACCGTCAGCTCCAAGCCCAGACCCAGCCTCTGACCCACAGTCACAGCACCTCCTGCACCCTCATCCCCTCAAAGACAGGTCAGTCAGTCGGTGTGTCTGTCCGTTCTCCCCACAGCCTGTCAGAGTTTTTAGACGTATTCTACAAGAACTTTAACAGTGCGGTTAGTACATACAGTTTTAGTGTGATTCCTGGAGGAAGTAAACCCACATCCTCACATACTGTAGGTCTAACAAGGTCATAATGGGTTGATGCAGGTTGAGACCAGTTTTCACTCTCGGCGACAGCATCATGACATATAATATATATACAAAAGTATGTGGACACCCCGTAAAATTAGTGGATTCGGCTATTTCAGCCACACCCGTTGCTGACAGGTGTATAAAATCGAGCACGCTGCCATGCAATCTCCATAGACAAACATTGGCAGTAGAATGGCCCTTACTGAAGAGGTCGGTGACTTTCAACGTGGCACCGTCATAGGATGCCACCTTTCCAACAAGTCAATAAGTCACATTTCTGCCCTGCTAGAACTGCCCCGGTCAACTGTAAAGTGCTGTTATTGTGAAGTGGAAACACATTCTCTGGCAGACATGGCTGTCAATGTTAAGGGTCTGGTGTTATTTTAACCAACAGCCACACTGTCCTACATTTGAATTGTGCATTCTGGTAGTCCGACGGCCAAATCTGGGTTTGGCGAATGCCAGGAGAACTCTACCTGCCCAAATTCATAGTGCCAACTGTACATTTTGGTGGAGGAGGAATAATGGTATGAGGATGTTTTTCATGGTTCGGGCCCCTTAGTTCCAGTGAAGGGAAATCTTAACGCTACAGCATACAATGACATTCTGGACAATTCTCTGCTTCCAACTTTGGGGCAAATTTGGGGACCCTAACCTCAAGCCCCGTAAACCTAACCCTAACCTCAAGCCCCGTAAACTTCACCCTAACCTCAAGCCCCGTAAACCTAACTCTAACCTCAAGCCCTGTAAACCTAACCCTTACCTCAAGCCCCGTAAACCTAACTCTAACCTCAAGCCCCGTAAACCTAACCCTTACCTCAAGCCCTGTAAACCATAACCTTTGACTATACCCGGTTGAGTATCAACTACCTAAAAATAAAATAAATAAAAAACTTGTAATTTGTTTTCATAGTGACAGTGACATTGCTTACACATGGTATTGATTTGAGATTGATTGTGATACATCTTCAGGTGGTGTTGTGTACAGCGGTGGCTGTTCTAAACGTTAGCGTCACTGTGAGGCGTGGGGGGGCAAGCTACTTAGTGGTGTGGTGAGCAACACACCGCGTTAAGCCACAGTGAGAAAGATAGATGTCACCGCTGTGAGGGAGAAGAAGAAAAAAAAATCATTCTCCTCTAATAAGGACAATTTTAGCGGTGGGAGAGAATGCACTCATACCATTCATATTCAGATGAGCAGTTTAGCATGACTCAGAAGTCCCTGGATGCATCCCCAAATTCACCTGCCTAGTGCACTACCTTGGACCCACTGTAGGGAATAGGTTGCCATTGGGGACAGGAGACTGTCTATTCTGAGCAGGATCCAGCGGGGAAAATACACTCTGGTGCCAGATCGTTTTTTTTTGTGTTTGTTTGTTGGTGTCAGGTCTGTGCAAAATATGAATCGTGTTGCACGACATAACATGAGATGTAGAACGTAAGATGACGATTAGTGCTCTGGACAGTCTGTTCCATAATGACTGGATCACAGAAATAGTATTACTAGAATGGGTATTCCCATGCAAGTCCATGTAATTCTATCTCTATGAGCTAGATCCTGTGTAATGTATGTAGAACCCTGGTCTTAGTCGCGATGGGTCGTTTTTAACACCTTTCAGGAATGTGGGGTGGCATGTAGCCTAGTGGTTAGAAAGGAGGGGTGGGAGGTAGCCTAGTGGTTAGAGTGGAGGGGTGGCAGGTAGCCTAGTGGTTAGAGTGGAGGGGTGGCAGGTAGCCTAGTGGTTAGAATGGAGGGGTGGCAGGTAGCCTAGTGGTTAGAATGGAGGGGTGGAAGGTAACCTAGTGGTTAGAGTGAAGGGGTGGAAGGTAACGTAGTGGTTAGAGTGGAGGGGTGGAAGGTAACGTAGTGGTTAGAGTGGAGGGGTGGAAGGTAACGTAGTGGTTAGAATGGAGGGGTGGAAGGGTAGCCTAGTGGTTAGAGTGGAGGGGTGGAAGGTAACGTAGTGGTTAGAATGGAGGGGCGGAAGGGTAGCCTAGTGGTTAGAGTGGAGGGGCGGAAGGTAACGTAGTGGTTAGAGTGGAGGGGTGGAAGGTAACGTAGTGGTTAGAGTGGAGGGGTGGAAGGTAACCTAGTGGTTAGAGTGGAGGGGTGGCAGGGTAGCCTAGTGGTTAGAGTGGAGGGGTGGAAGGTAGCCTAGTGGTTAGAATGGAGGGGTGGAAGGCAGCCTAGTGGTTAGAGTGGAGGGGTGGAAGGTAACCTAGTGGTTAGAATGGAGGGGTGGAAGGTAACCTAGTGGTTAGAGTGGAGGGGTGGCAGGGTATCCTAGTGGTTAGAGTGGAGGGGTGGAAGGTAACCTAGTGGTTAGAGTGGAGGAGTGGAAGGTAACCTAGTGGTTAGAGTGGAGGGGTGGAAGGTAACCTAGTGGTTAGAGTGGAGGGGTGGAAGGCAGCCTAGTGGTTAGAATGGAGGGGTGGAAGGTAACGTAGTGGTTAGAATGGAGGGGTGGAAGGCAGCCTAGTGGTTAGAGTGGAGGGGTGGAAGGTAACGTAGTGGTTAGAATGGAGGGGTGGAAGGCAGCCTAGTGGTTAGAGTGGAGGGGTGGAAGGTAACGTAGTGGTTAGAATGGAGGGGTGGAAGGCAGCCTAGTGGTTAGAGTGGAGGGGCGGCAGGGTAGACTACTGGTTAGAGTGGAGGGGCGGAAGGTAACCTAGTGGTTAGAGTGGAGGGGCGGAAGGTAACCTAGTGGTTAGAGTGGAGGGGTGGAAGGTAACCTAGTGGTTAGAGTGGAGGGGTGGAAGGCAGCCTAGTGGTTAGAGTGGAGGGGTGGCAGGCAGCCTAGTGGTTAGAGTGGAGGGGTGGCAGGTAGCCTAGTGGTTAGAGTGGAGGGGTGGCAGGTAGCCTAGTGGTTAGAGTGGAGGGGTGGAAGGTAACCTAGTGGTTAGAGTGGAGGGGTGGAAGGTAACGTAGTGGTTAGAGTGGAGGGGTGGAAGGTAGCCTAGTGGTTAGAGTGGAGGGGTGGAAGGTAGCCTAGTGGTTAGAGTGGAGGGTGGCAGGCAGCCTAGTGGTTAGAGTGGAGGGTGGCAGGTAGCCTAGTGGTTAGAGTGGAGGGGTGGCAGGTAGCCTAGTGGTTAGAGTGGAGGGTGGAAGGTAACCTAGTGGTTAGAGTGGAGGGGTGGAAGGTAACGTAGTGGTTAGAGTGGAGGGGTGGAAGGTAGCCTAGTGGTTAGAGTGGAGGGGTGGAAGGTAGCCTAGTGGTTAGAGTGGAGGGGTGGAAGGTAACGTAGTGGTTAGAGTGGAGGGGTGGAAGGTAACGTAGTGGTTAGAGTGGAGGGGTGGAAGGTAACCTAGTGGTTAGAGTGGAGGGGTGGAAGGTAACCTAGTGGTTAGAGTGGAGGGGTGGAAGGTAACGTAGTGGTTAGAGTGGAGGGGTTGTAGTGGCTTCCTTTAGTCTTTACCATAGCCACTGCCCAAGCCTGAAGCGGGGTTGTTTGGTACGCATACAGTCCACACTCAAGGTTTCCAAACGGCCAAACATTCCATGACATCCAGGGATATGGTGCAACAAAAATGTTTATTCTTCTTATATCTAACAAATAAATGAGTCTCCAATCAACTTAAAGCACAAAATACTTGATATGGAAAATACATATTATGACCTGTATGTCTGTATGTATGTCTGTATGGTCAAAAAACTATACCGCTCCCGCGTCTAGCAAGGACTCCCTCTCCCGAAGGCCCAACTTCCTGCCTTTATCCTAACAAAATTAACACAATACAATGAACAGGCAAGAGGGGGGGCCAAATGTCCGAGTTACACTAACAACAAATTAATATATCTCAATCGGGTAAATATAAATCAAAGGTACGTACCTAATATTTCATCATTTACATTCATATTTAATATATTTACACAAATATACATGGAGCTCCATATGTTCGGTCTTCTATACAAATATGTCCAAATCGGCTCTAACATACCGGCCCCTAATTGTTGACTGCACTGAATGCACAACAATTACTTAATATTCAAACATAGAGCCAATACACAAAACATTCTATACCAGAGCACTATTACAGTTTATAGCTATATACAAATATACAAGGTACCATATAGGAAAATAGTCCATAGATCTCAGTCTGAGTTGAAGTGTAAAGGTGTTCAACTTCGAAAAATGTCAAGAGTTTGACATCCAAAAATGTATGACATCAAAGAATGTAAGAGTACGACATCAACGAATCAGAGGTGCACGTGATTCTAAGATGGAGCACTGTGTGTGTGTGTGTGTCTCTCCGTCGCCTCAAGGAGTAGACAGAGTTTGTTGATAGGTCTCTGTAAGATATTGGTCTTAGTCTTAACCATGACGCTCCGGACGACCTTTGGCCCCTGGCAAAGCCTCCACCACACGCCCCATTAGCCAAGAGTTCCTTGGGGCGGTGTCATCGACGATGACCACGAGGTCACCAGGACTGAAGTTTCTCTTAGTTTTGTTCCACTTGTTCCGCTCCTGCATAAGTGGAAGATACTCCCTGATCCATCTCTTCCAGAAGAGCTCAGTGATATATTGTACTTGCTTCCATCTCCTTCGTGAGTATAGGTCGCTTCTCTGGAATAGTCCTGGTGGCAGGACTGGCTTAGCTTTCAGATGAAGCAGATGGTTCGGAGTCAGGGGTTCTAGATCATTAGGGTCATTTGTTACAGTAGTGATTGGTCTGTCGTTCATAATCGCCTCAACTTCACACAAGGCTGTCTGCAAAGACTCATCATCCAGTACTTGCTCTTTAAGGACTGAATAGAGGATCTTTTTCACCAGTCGGATCAACCTCTCCCATACCCCCATGGTGGGCTCCAGAGGAGGGTTGAATGACCATGTCACTCCTTCCTTCAGTAATTCTTTTTGAATCTTGTTGTGATCCAGCTCTTTCATAGCTTCTCCTAGCTCTCTGTGTGTTCCAACAAAGTTGGTGCCATTGTCTGTTCTGATACTTGTTACTGGGCCCCTTCGACAGATGAACCTGCGCAGGGCATTGATGCAGGAATCAGTATCCAGATAACTAGCAACTTCTAGATGGACAGCTCGACTCACGAGGCAAGTAAAGATCACACCATAACGCTTCACATGAACACGGCCTCGCTTCACCTCTATGGGGCCGAAGTAATCTATGCCCACATGGGTGAAAGGCGGCAAATCAGGTGACACCCGATCTTGTGGAAGGTCGGCCATCTTCTGTTCTCCAGCTCTAGCTTGCATCCGCCTGCAAAAGACACAGCTCTTAAGGATCTTCCTTGCTAAAGAGTTGGCACAGGGTATCCAATATCGCTGGCGAAGTCTAGAAAGCATGTGACCTCTCCCAGAGTGGCCAACCTGCTCATGGATGTGGAGTAAGATCAGTCTAGAGATGTAGGCGTCTTTGGGCAGGATCATAGGATTCTTTAGTTCCGTAGGCATAGCAGCCTTGCTTAACCTTCCTCCTACTCTCAGAATGCCATTGTCAATAATTGGATCAAGTTTACAGATTGAGCCACTTCTCTTGGCACATTGTTTTCCTTTCACAACTAGTGCAATTTCTTGTTTAAAGTGCTGTCGTTGTTCAAATCGGATGATGACCTTTTCTGCTTCATCTAGGTCGTCCACAGACAGACTTTCTTTTCCAAACGTCAGTTTGAACTTGTCAATTTGTTCCTTCAGTGAGTTTGTCAGACTCTGATCTGATCTTGGATCGGTTTGAGTGAGAATTTTCCTTTTCTGGCTTAACTGTAGGAGACGTTTCTTCAGTTTCAGCATCCAGGCAACTGCTTTCTTCAAGCTGTTCCATGTTGAATAGTACTCAATCAGTTTGCTGGTTGGACTCTTTTCTTCCACATTTGTATGGTTTATGATTACGTCTTTTCTCACCTCTGGATCATCCGGAGGGATGGAGCCAATCTCCTCGGGGACTTTCGGCCATTGAGTTTCTGTTTTCTCCAGGAATTCTGGTCCTTTACGCCATCTCTTTGAGTTCAGGAACATTTCAACATGTAATCCTCTTGAGGCATCATCGGCTGGGTTGTGTTTTGAGTTCAAATATCTCCACTGTTTTGCTTTCGATAGGTCGCGGATCATAGCAACCCTATTAGCCACAAAGGTATGGAATCTCTTGGTATCATTGCGGATGTATTTTAGCACAGACTGGCTGTCCGTCCAAAAAGTTGACTCCTCAAGTTCAATCTGGAGCTCCAACCTTAACATCCTGTCCACTCGCACTGCCAGTGTTGCTGCAGCAAGTTCCAGTCTGGGGATTGTCATCTGCTTGAGTGGAGTCACCCTTGATTTCCCCAGTATGAATGCAATGTGAACCTTTTCCATACCGTTTGTGAACCTAAGGTAACTTGCCGTGCCATAACCTTGTTCACTTGCATCACCGAAGTGATGCAGCTGTGCAGTCTTGACTTGACCAAAGTTCTCAGGCATCATACACCTGTCTATCTGGAATCTGGAGAGCTGGTCCAGCTCTGAGAGCCATCTCTGCCATGAAATAGTGTTCTTCAGGGATGACTTCGTCCCATCCACACTTCAGCTTGCAGAGCACTTGAAGAATTTGCTTTGCCTTTAATACAAATGGGGCGAGGAAACCTAATGGATCATAAATAGAGCTGACAGTTGAGAGAATACCTCTTCTTGTAAGGGGTCTGTTCTTGACAGTGACTCGGAAGGTAAATGCATCACTTTCAATGTTCCATCGGATTCCAAGTGCTCTTTCAACAGGCAGCTTTTCTCTGTCCAGGTCCAGTTCTTTTATCTGCTTGGCTTTGTGTTCATCAGGGATAGAAGCCAGCACAGTGCGGCTGTTGCTGACCCACTTGGTCAATTTGAACCCACCCTGAGAGCACACATCCCTGAGGTTTTTCGTGAGAGCTATGGCTTGTTCTTCTGTGGCCACTGACTTGAGGCAGTCATCAACATAGAAGTTGGACTTGACTGTTTGAATTACCTCTTCATCGTACCTCTCACAGTTGTCTTCTGCAGTCCTTCGCAGTGCAAAGTTTGCACAACTTGGAGAGGATATAGCACCAAAAAGATGTACCGTCATTCTGTACTCCTCCAATCTTTTGTTAGTATCACCATCCGGCCACCATAGGAATCGCAGGAAGTCTAAGTAATCTTCATGGACACGTACTTGATGGAACATTCCTTCGATGTCTGCCATCATGGCAATGTGCTCTTGCCGAAATCTTAGCAAGACTCCTATAAGCGTGTTTGCCAGGTCAGGGCCTTGAAGGAGTTCACTGTTAAGAGATATACCTTTATAGGATGATGAACAGTCAAACACTACTCGTATCGTTCCTTTGCGCTTATGGTGAACGCCATGGTGTGGTATGTACCATACCTTGCCTTTCTCTCTGAGGAGCTGTTCTTGTGGTACCTTCTCGGCGTAACCTTTTGTTATCATCTCTTCCATGAAGCCTTTGTACTCTGCAGCGTAACCTTTGTCCTTCTTGAACTTCCTGATAATATTTAGAGCCCGCTGCTTTGCCATGTCACGATTGTTTGGCAGGACTACGTCTTTTTTGCGAAAGGGCAACGGTAAGTAGTAGTGATGGTCTTTGAGGGTTATGGAACTTGATACGATCTCCATAAACCTACGATCCTCAGCTGACATCTCACTTTTCTCTTCATACCCTCTCTCAGGGAAGTCATGGTTGTACTGATTTACAAGAAGAACCCCCAGGTCGGCAATTGAGATACGATTGGCCATCACCGTAGGATGCCCAGATTCTTCTGCCATGGTACAATTGTTAAGAGGACCGTTCATCACCCATCCAAAGAGGTTTTCACTGCATACGGTCCGTTGCCTTGGCTATTTATGATTTTCCAGGGTTCCATTGCCTTTGGAGCATTTACGCCAATCAGGAGTTCGACGTCGGCGTCAATTTCCTTCAACTGAACTTCTTTCAGGTATGGCCACCTTTTGAGATCTTTCTGAGTGGGAATGTTCTCTCTTGTCACTGGGATCTTATTTTGGGTGTAGACCTTTGGTAATGCAAGAAATGTGTCACCTTCCACATTGCCAATCTCTAATCCAGATATCTCAAAGCTCTTGGTAGGACTCTCCTGCCCCATTGTGCGTAGCAGAATTTCAGTCTCAGTGCCTTTAGCTTGCAACTGCCTCATGAGTCTCTCCGTACAAAATGTTGCTGAGCTACCAGAATCGAGAAATGCATAGGTTAACGTAGACTTGCTTCCATTTGCCATCTTTACTTGAACTGGCACAATCGCAAGTGCACAATCTGTACCGGCCCCGGTATCTTCACCAGCTTCCAGTGAAACAAGAGCACTGCTGACAGTCTCCTCCCGCTTTACTGCTACACCCCTCGTATCTGCCTTCAGAGATCTAAATCTCTCTCTTCCTTCAATGTGCAGGATAGTGGGGTGGTTTCTTTGACATTTCTGACAGGTCATCCTTCTTTTACATTCTTTGCTTAAGTGTCCTCTCATCAAACAGCCAAAACAAAGGCCTTTTGATCTCAGAAACTCAACCTTGGCTTCGTGTGGCTGTGCCTTCACCTGTTGGCAGTCGACCAGGAAATGCTCACCAGTGCAAAATACACATGAGATACTGGGAGCATCAGAAGGGTAGGTGCCTGGTTTCTTGATTTTGAATGTTTGTTCTTTTAGAGGTTTTTCCGAGTTACAATCTGCCACTACATCTACTGCAGTGGCAAAGCTGCTTCCCTACTCTTGGATTTGAACTGCTGTTTAAAGACAGCTTCTGTTTTGGTTTTAAAAAACCTTTTGTTGGTCAGGGGATCTTGGATATCTCCGTACAACGGATCCTGCAGTATTTTGGCCTGTTTTTCCATGAACGTCACAAGGTCACTGAACTGGGCCCTCAGGTGGCTTCTCTCTAAAATATCACATGCCGTAGACCTCCATTTTTCCCTTAGTTTGTAAGGAAGTTTTGACATGATCAACTTTATGTTGGAGGGAAGATTAAGCTCTTCCATGTTCTGTAGGTCTTGCATAGCGTTACAGCATCCTCTAAGATAGAGTGCATAGCCACCCAGTCCCTTTCCATCATCCGGTTTGATGTGTATCCAGTTCCAAGCTTTTTCCATATAAGCAGTGGTGACTTTGATTTCATTGCCAAAGTGTTCCTTTAACAACCTCTTGGCCTCTGCATAGCCTCTTCTGGCTTCCATATGCAGACAACTACGGACCAGATCCTTGGGCTGACCAGAGGTGTACTGTTCCAGGTAATAGAGCCTATCCTGGTGACTGCTTGTCTTATCTTCTATTCCATGCTCAAATGCACGCATAAATGGCCTAAAGTTTAGAGGATCACCGTCAAACATGGGTATCTCCCTAACAGGGAGTGTGGCCTGTTTGTGCTGTAGTACAAGGAGGTCAGCAATTTCATTCTGCCTTTGCATGACAGTAGTGAGGTTATCATGGCTGGTATTATGGCTGATACCCGCAGTGTTGATTCTGTGTTGATTGCTAGACCTCGATGTTGGCTGCTGAAGGGTGTGGTTTATGACTGTTTTCTGAATAGGTTTTGATGGCTTTGTGGTCGGTTGTTGTAAAACTCTTTGTAGTGGGGTCTTTGGAACTGCACCTAATGCAGAAAATGCAACAGGTGATGGTTCAGGTTCCTTATAGACCTCGGGTTCCTGGTTCTCATAATAAGAGTTCATTCCATCTTCTTGGCTTAGAAAATGGGCTGCCACAGAATGGGATTGAGAAGTTGACTCAACACTCTCCAGAACCTTCAGTTTGGCATTATATGCTGCTATGTCCGTTTCCAGTGCCATTTTTTCCATCCTAACATTCAGTTGAGCTTTCTGTTGTTCCAGTTGAGCTTTCTGTTGTTCCAGTTGAGCTTTCTCCAGTTCCAATGCATGCTTGTCCTGTAATGATGCTTGGCGAGCTAGTAGAGCTGCTCGTTCTGCCTCAGCTTTTAGGCGTGCAGAGGACACTGAGGAAGCAGTTTTAGAAGACTTTGTTTTACTTGATGTTTTTGACACATTGGAAATGCTGTCGTGTGGTTCAATGAGCGTTTGTGGCTCGATTTCAGCTTTTTCCATATTTCCACCTCTTTCAGGAAATGTTCATAAGTTCTCATTCTTGGTTGATAATAGTTAATGCTCTCCTGTTCGTGTTCCTCCTCTGTGACCAGCTCTAGCACAGAATCATGAGCATTCTTAAAGTCATTGAGAACAGCATGGAATGCTTCAAGACTCTCATCCACAGTTTCAATGTTTCCTCCATCAACAAGAAGGGCTTTTATTTCATTCATTTTGCGTGTACACACTCCAAGTTTGCCTCTCCGGGCTGCATAGAGTGAATTTAGATGCTCCTCTGCCCTCTCCAGTGGAGTCTTATTTGGGATTTCATCCTCCATCATTCACTTTTAGTTCACTCAATTTACAATGACACAGTTGTTGGTTTTTGATTGTTAAACGTAATGCCCTTTAGACCTCCTTTAATGCTTTAAAACACAGTCCTCCATTTCAGCATATTGACCCATTTTGAATTGAACATGTGGAAGTTCGGCATTTTAGATGAGTTTTAAACATTTCATCCCATTATAAGTTGTCCCTTTAATGAAGTTTAAACACGCAGTATCTTCAGATCCTTAGATTGCAATTTGTTGCGTTGATGCATTGCATTTCCACGTTAGGCCAAATATTAGACATAAGATTAGGCTACATTGTGCGTAGGATCTCAGTGTTTCCCAAACTTAAACTTCTTAATTGTTTTCACAACGCTGTGTTTTGAATTCCATTCCCAAGTTTATCAAACATTCCAATTAAAAGCACATTTGCGCTTCCATAATATGCATGATCAAATGATCGCATTGAACAGGGCAGCTCATTCATTCGCAGTGGTTACTCACGGCTGGCGAATTCTAGGAGTTCAAATCCTTCCAAGCGAGCTGTCCTTACCATCCGGATGCAATTACAAATAGAACAATATCCAGCGTGTGTCCGAACCGGAGATTTCCTTCCGATAGTAATCCTTCGCGGAGTTTTTGACTTGATTGTAGTGGCTTCCTTTCGTCTTTACCATAGCCACTGCCCAAGCCTGAAGCGGGGTTGTTTGGTACGCATACAGTCCACACTCAAGGTTTCCAAACGGCCAAACATTCCATGACATCCAGGGATATGGTGCAACAAAAATG
This sequence comes from Oncorhynchus gorbuscha, assembly GCF_021184085.1. Classification (NCBI taxonomy): domain Eukaryota; kingdom Metazoa; phylum Chordata; class Actinopteri; order Salmoniformes; family Salmonidae; genus Oncorhynchus; species Oncorhynchus gorbuscha. The sequence continues at coordinate 3,800,683 of NC_060173.1, forward strand.
TTTATTCTTCTTATATCTAACAAATAAATGAGTCTCCAATCAACTTAAAGCACAAAATACTTGATATGGAAAATACATATTATGACCTGTATGTCTGTATGTCTGTATGGTCAAAAAACTATACCGCTCCCGCGTCTAGCAAGGACTCCCTCTCCCGAAGGCCCAACTTCCTGCCTTTATCCTAACAAAATTAACACAATACAATGAACAGGCAAGAGGGGGGGCCAAATGTCCGAGTTACACTAACAACAAATTAATATATCTCAATCGGGTAAATATAAATCATAAAGGTACGTACCTAATATTTCATCATTTACATTCATATTTAATATATTTACACAAATATACATGGAGCTCCATATGTTCGGTCTTCTATACAAATATGTCCAAATCGGCTCTAACAGGGGTGGAAGGCAGCCTAGTGGTTAGAGTGGAGGGGTGGAAGGTAACGTAGTGGTTAGAGTGGAGGGGTGGAAGGTAGCCTAGTGGTTAGAGTGGAGGGGTGGAAGGTAACGTAGTGGTTAGAGTGGAGGGGCGGCAGGGTAGCCTAGTGGTTAGAGTGGAGGGGTGGAAGGTAACCTAGTGGTTAGAGTGGAGGGGTGGAAGGTAACGTAGTGGTTAGAGTGGAGGGGTGGAAGGCAGCCTAGTGGTTAGAGTGGAGGGGTGGAAGGTAACGTAGTGGTTAGAGTGGAGGGTTGGCAGGGCAGCCTAGTGGTTAGAGTGGAGGGGTGGAAGGTAACGTAGTGGTTAGAGTGGAGGGGCGGCAGGTAACCTAGTGGTTAGAGTGGAGGGGTGGCAGGGTAGCCTAGTGGTTAGAGTGGAGGGGCGGCAGGGTAGACTAGTGGTTAGAGTGGAGGGGCGGCAGGTAGCCTAGTGGTTAGAGTGGAGGGGCGGCAAGTAACCTAGTGGTTAGAGTGGAGGGGCGGCAGGTAGCGTAGTGGTTAGAGTGGAGGGGTGGAAGGTAACCTAGTGGTTAGAGTGGAGGGACGGCAGGTAGCCTAGTGGTTAGAGTGGAGGGACGGCAGGTAACCTAGTGGTTAGAGTGGAGGGGCGGCAGGTAGCCTAGTGGTTAGAGTGGAGGGGCGGCAAGTAACCTAGTGGTTAGAGTGGAGGGGTGGAAGGTAACGTAGTGGTTAGAGTGGAGGGGTGGAAGGCAGCCTAGTGGTTAGAGTGGAGGGGTGGAAGGTAACGTAGTGGTTAGAGTGGAGGGGCGGCAGGTAACCTAGTGGTTAGAGTGGAGGGGTGGTAGGGTAGCCTAGTGGTTAGAGTGGAGGGGCGGCAGGGTAGACTAGTGGTTAGAGTGGAGGGGCGGCAGGTAGCCTAGTGGTTAGAGTGGAGGGGCGGCAAGTAACCTAGTGGTTAGAGTGGAGGGGCGGCAGGTAGCGTAGTGGTTAGAGTGGAGGGGTGGAGGGTAACCTAGTGGTTAGAGTGGAGGGAAGGCAGGTAGCCTAGTGGTTAGAGTGGAGGGACGGCAGGTAACCTAGTGGTTAGAGTGGAGGGGCGGCAGGTAGCCTAGTGGTTAGAGTGGAGGGGCGGCAGGTAGCCTAGTGGTTAGAGTGGAGGGGCGGCAAGTAACCTAGTGGTTAGAGTGGAGGGACGGCAGGTAGCCTAGTGGTCAGAGTGGAGGGACGGCAGGTAACCTAGTGATTAGAGTGGAGGGATGGCAGGTAGCCTAGTGGTTAGAGTGGAGGGGTGGAAGGTAACCTAGTGGTTTGAGCGTTGGGACCATAAACTGAAAAGGTTGCAAGATCAAACCCCCGAGCTGACAAGGTAAAAATCTGTCGTTCTGCCCCTCGAACAAGGCAGTTAACCCACTGTTCCTAGGCCGTCATTGAAAATAAGAATTTGTTCATATTAACTGACTTGTCTTGTAAAATAAAAATGTGTTGACTATCTTCGACAGAGAAATGGGAACACTGAATAACTACAGACATCAATGATTCCAAAACCCCAAAGGGTTTTTAAAGAAACAGTACCGCCACCGTTGTTGCTGTTCTTTGTGGCCGAGCTGAGGAGCGTTGTGCAGCCTGGTAAAACAACAGTGTGTAGCACATGTTACGCTTGATGACCGAGGGGGAAAACAGTGTTGGGTTGGCATTGACTCTGTACCGTAATACCCTGTATATAGCCTCCACATTGACTCTGTACCGGTACCCCCTGTATATAGCCTCCACATTGACTCTGTACCGTAATACCCTGTATATAGCCTCCACATTGACTCTGTACCAGTACCCCCTGTATATAGCCTCCACATTGACTCTGTACCGTAATACCCTGTATATAGCCTCCACATTGACTCTGTACCAGTACCCCCTGTATATAGCCTCCACATTGACTCTGTACCGTAATACCCTGTATATAGCCTCCACATTGACTCTGTACCAGTACCCCCTGTATATAGCCTCCACATTGACTCTGTACCGGTACCCCCTGTATATAGCCTCCACATTGACTCTGTACCGGTACCCCCTGTATATAGCCTCCACATTGACTCTGTACCAGTACCCCCTGTATATAGCCTCCACATTGACTCTGTACAGGTACCCCCTGTATATAGCCTCCACATTGACTCTGTACCGGTACCCCCTGTATATAGCCTCCACATTGACTCTGTACCAGTACCCCCTGTATATAGCCTCCACATTGACTCTGTACCGTAATCCCCTGTATATAGCCTCCACATTGACTCTGTACCGGTACCCCCTGTATATAGCCTCCACATTGACTCTGTACCAGTACCCCCTGTATATAGCCTCCACATTGACTCTGTACCGTAATACCCTGTATATAGCCTCCACATTGACTCTGTACCAGTACCCCTGTATATAGCCTCCACATTGACTCTGTACCGGTACCCCCTGTATATAGCCTCCACATTGACTCTGTACCGGTACCCCCTGTATATAGCCTCCACATTGACTCTGTACCAGTACCCCCTGTATATAGCCTCCACATTGACTCTGTACAGGTACCCCCTGTATATAGCCTCCACATTGACTCTGTACCAGTACCCCCTGTATATAGCCTCCACATTGACTCTGTACCGGTACCCCCTGTATATAGTCTCCACATTGACTCTGTACCGGTACCCCCTGTATATAGCCTCCACATTGACTCTGTACCGGTACCCCCTGTATATAGCCTCCACATTGACTCTGTACCATAATACCCTGTATATAGCCTCCACATTGACTCTGTACCGGTACCCCCTGTATATAGCCTCCACATTGACTCTGTACCGGTACCCCCTGTATATAGCCTCCACATTGACTCTGTACCGGTACCTCCTGTATATAGCCTCCACATTGACTCTGTACGGGTACCCCCTGTATATAGCCTCCACATTGACTCTGTAGCGGTACCCCCTATATATAGCCTCCACATTGACTCTGTACTGGTACCCCCTGTATATAGCCTCCATATTGACTCTGTACCGGTACCCCCTGTTTATAGCCTCCACATTGACTCTGTACCGGTACCCCCTGTATATAGCCTCCACATTGACTCTGTACCGGTACCCCCTGTATATAGCCTCCACATTGACTCTGTACCGGTACCCCCTGTATATAGCCTCCACATTGACTCTGTACCGATACCCCCTGTATATAGCCTCCACATGGACTCTGT
>NC_060173.1:3804409-3856909 GCF_021184085.1 Oncorhynchus gorbuscha
CTCTAAAGCGGGAAGGTGGAATAAACGAGTCAGGAGTAGGTTTTTCTGATTGAACACGGTTCTCTATTGAGGGTATTTTGTCAACAAAAACATTAACATAATCAATGAAAAATCTTCCAAGGAAAAAAACACATCTTCTTCTCCAGATGAAACAAGAACACAATAGGATAATCTTTAAACTACAACAAACATAAATCATGGGTTTGTCACCATCTTCCTGGTTCTTTCAGCACAGCTTCTCTCTCTCGGTAGCCATCTTCCAGAGATAGTTTCCTCTTCTCTGTTGGTTCCATTCTCTCTCTTATAGGGGAAGGAGAGTATCTCATTAGTACCTTCAGCTGTGCTTAATTGACTCTGGTTACCTGGTCTCCCATGCTTTGTTGGGCTACTATCCATGAGCCCAGCCTGCCCTCTAGTGGTCCTTCCACATACCTTCCCCCCCAGGACCGAACCGGAGGGTCGGGCGCCAGACGCACCGTCTTGGTCGCGTCGGGACAGCGCGTCTGCATTCCCGTTCCTCGATCCGGCCCTGTGGATGACATGGAAAGAGAACGGTTGTAAAGACAAAAACCATCTGGCTATTCTGTTGTTATTGTTTCTCTTACCAGCCATCCACGCGAGGGGCGCATGGTCAGTAACTAATGCAAACCTCCGACCCAGTAGGTAGTACCGGAGATAATCGAGGGCCCACTTGATGGCTAAGGCCTCTTTCTCTACGGTCGCATACCTCTGTTCCCGATCGCTGAGTTTCCTACTAATGAAGAGAATCGGCTTCTCTGCTTCACCTTCACCCTGAGCTAGTACGGCCCGAGCCCGGTATCCGAGGCGTCGACCTGCACAATGAACTCTTGTGAGAAGTCCGGAGCCTGTAGAACGGGATCAGAACACAGGCCATCTTTTAACAATTGAAAGGCCTCTTCCGCCTCGTCTTTCCACTCTACCTGGTTTGGCAGGTTTTTCCTGATGAGGTTTGTGAGGGGGTTGGCAATGGTTGCATATCCCGGGATAAAACGGCGATAATATCCTGTTATCCCTAAGAAGGCCCGAACGTCTCGCTTGGTCCGGGGTCGAGGCCAGTCACGAATTGCCCTGGTCTTCTCTGCCTGCGGGCGTATTTTCCCATTCCCCACGGTATACCCCAGGTATTCCGCTTCGGACAGGCCCAGGCAGCATTTATTTGGATTGGCTGTCAACCCTGTAGCTTCCAAACTCACGAGCACCGCCCGTAATCGCAGGAGGTGACTATCCCAGTCCTCGCTGTGGATGACCACATCGTCTATGTACGCCGCTGCATACTCTTGATGGGGGCGTAGAATGGCATCCATGAGGCGTTGGAAGGTTGCAGCGGCTCCGTGCAGTCCGAAGGGCATCCTCACATACTGGAAAAGCCCCTCTGGGGTGGCGAAGGCAGTCTTTGAGCGATCCTCCGGAGCCACCGGCACTTGCCAATATCCCTTCGTCAAATCCAGGGTAGTGATGAACTTGGCCTTTCCTAAGCGCTCCAAGAGTTCATCCACACGGGGCATGGGATACGCATCGAATGTAGAGATGGCATTCACGCCCCTAAAGTCGTTGCAGAGTCTCATACTACCATCGGCTTTGGGGACCAGGACTATGGGACTGGACCACTCGCTCGTCGAGGGCTCGATCACGCCCATCCTCAACATCTCCCTCACCTCTTTCTTAGCGATGACTCGGCGAGCCTCAGGAATCCTGTAAGGGCGGATATGCACTTTCTTGCCGGGTTCAGTGTGGATATGGTGGAACAGGACATCTGTTTGTCCTGGGAATGGAGAGAATACTCGACCAAAGTTCATAATCAGCTTATCTAGCTGTCTTGACTGCTCCGGTAGGAGAGTTTGGCCACGGCGCACCTGTGGTAGAGCCTCTTTTTTTTTCTTTGCCCTCCAGGGCCATCAAAGCCACCTCCTCCTCTCGTCCATGGTACGTCTTCAGCAGGTTTATGTGATAGAGTTGGACCTTCTTCCTCCTGTCAGGTTGCTTGATGAGGTAATTGACCGGTGAGACCCTTTTCATTACCTCGTAGGGCCCCCTCCACTGCGCCAGCAAGCGATGTTCGGCCGTGGGCACAAGCACCATCACTTTCTCTCCCACGGTGAACTCACGGGGGTCGCAGATTTATCATAGGCCCGGCCTTGGGTCCTTTGGGCCTTCTCCATATGCTCCTTGACTATGGGCCACACTGCTGACAGGCGGTCTCTCATCAGGGTAACGTGTTCTATTGTGGATCGAAAGGGGCATGGTTGGGTCTCCCAGGTCTCCTTGGCTAAGTCGAGGATTCCTCGACAGGGTCTGCCATAGAGCAATTCAAACGGCGAGAATCCAGTGGATGCCTGAGGTACTTCTCGCAGGGCAAACATTAAGTGTGGGAGGAGCATGTCCCAGTTTTTCCCGTCTCGGGACACCACTCTTCTCAACATGCTTTTAATTGTTTTGTTCAAGCGTTCACACAACCCATCTGTTTGAGGGTGGAATATGCTTGTACGTATCTGTTGAACCTGATATAACCGACACAAGTCCTTCATCAACCGGGACATGAACGGGGTTCCTTGATCGGTTAAGATCGTCTTGGGAAGGCCCACACGAGAGAACATCAGGAATAATTCCTTGGCAATTCCCTTTGACGACATGTTACGCAGGGGTATGGCCTCCGGGAACTTGGTAGCATAATCTATAACCACTAGGATGTACTCGTGTCCTCTGGCGGATTTTGGGAGGGGTCCTACGAGGTCCATAGCTATGCGTTCAAAGGGAGTCTCTATGATGGGGAGAGGAATCAAAGGGTTACGTAGGTGTGGCCTTGGGGCTGTACGTTGACATTGATCACACGTCTTACAATACCTGGCCACATCTCGGGTGACACGGGGCCAATAGAATCTCTGCATGATTCTGTCAATAGTCTTGTCTCGTGCCAGGTGTCCTCCTAGGACGTGGGAATGGGCTAACTGTAGAACTGTATCCCTGTAGGGTCTAGGCACCATTAGTAATTCCTGGTTTTCCCCCCTTCGTCGTACGACCCAGTATAAGAGACCCCGCCTGATTGCATAGTAAGGAAGAGGGGCTCACCTGATCCGTCGACGTTCCTCCCGTCGATCACCTTCACCTTCCTCATGGCCTCCCTTAGGTCTGGGTCTCTATGCTGCGAGGTGCCGAACTGTCCCTTTAATTCCTGGGGCAGGTCAACCTCAGTAGAGGGATGTGGAGGTTGTTCCACATCCCCATCAGGGGAGACCGAGGAGAATCCCTTCCAGGTTCCCTCCTCGGATGGAGCTTCAAATATATCCCTTAGTGCCTGGTTGCTCCTTCCTTCCTGCGTTGTGTATAACCCTTCACAGGTGTCTTCATCGGTGGTTTCCTGGAATATCTGTCGTAAACGTTGGGTCGCTATTTCTTCCTCTGCAGTAGAGGACGAGGACGCGGCTACGTCTCCTTGTAGTACTACTACCTCGGGCTTGGAGATTCTCTTCTTTCCTGTCCCCCTTCTTCCCGTGCATAACGTCATCTGCCGAAGCTCCTTATATAGGGGACAGTCTCTCCCGATCAATAATGGCACCTTCAGCTGGGGCACTTTCCCTGCCCTGACTGTACACCTTCCTTTTGGAGTGAGAATAGGCAGATTCACAGTGGGGTAATAGTGGGTGTCTCCATGGATACAGGATACGGCTACTTTGTCTGGTAGCAGTGTTGCGGAGGTCACCATCCGCTCCTCTACTAACGTAACCATACTTCCCGAGTCGAGAATAGCTACCACATCTTGTCCTTCAACTCGCACCGGAATCTCTGAGGCTGGGGCTATCTCTGCTAACCAACAGTGTTGATCCTGCCCCCTCAAAACGGGATGTGTGGGGGTAGGCAGTGACGACTCTGTGACCATGGGCTCATCCTTGCTAGGACATTGTGGGGCATAATGGTTGGGAGACTGACACTTATAACACCGACCCGGCTGTGTGGTGGCTGACTTCTCCCACCTCCGGGGGGGGCTTGGACGTTTCGGTGGCGGGCACGCCGGGGTGAGTCGTGGTACGGGATTGGACGACTCCTTCCGTTCCTCCTTGTCACTTTTTAACAACTCCCCTGTAGACCGATATGTTTCCACCGCCTGGGCTATTTCGTCGGCTGACAACGGGTTGGCTTGCCCCACAACCCTTTTTAAGTCACTGGGTAATTCTCTCAATATCTTGTCCACTACGAGAGTCTCTATCACATGTCCTACTCCCTTTCCAGGTTCTAGCCACTGTTTTGTCAGTCGTATTAAGGCGAAGATCTGGGCACGGACGGGTTGATCAGCTGTATAGGTCCATTGATGGAACTTTACAGCCCTATCTCTGGCAGTCAGCTGGTACCGGGACAGGATCTCGGTTTTTAGTCGCCCATAGTCCGCAGCTTCGCGGGAATCCAGGTCAAAATAGGCTTCCTGAGCCACCCCGGTCAAAAGAGGAGCTAATGCGCTAGCCCATTCTGTGGGCGGCCACTCTTCCAAGGTGGCCGTCCTTTCAAGGTCATGAGGAAGGCCTCAATATCATCCTCCTTGGAGAGACGAGATAAGATGGCGTGAGCAGCCGCTCTTGGCCTAACTCTAGGTTCTTCTCGTCGACTCAGCTGTTGTTGCAGGAGTTCTATGGTTGTCTGCTGTGCCGTGATCAATTGTTGTAGTAGGGCGTTATCCATCGTTCTTGAATGGTTCCTCCGGGTCTTCTGGAAGAATATTAATTTACTCACTTATCCTTGTGTCACTCGTCCACCTAATGCCCGCATCCTCCACCAATGTGAGCGTACCAAGTAATTAGGCGTCACTCTAAAGCGGGAAGGTGGAATAAACGAGTCAGGAGTAGGTTTTTCTGATTGAACACGGTTCTCTATTGAGGGTATTTTGTCAACAAAAACATTAACATAATCAATGAAAAATCTTCCAAGGAAAAAAACACATCTTCTTCTCCAGATGAAACAAGAACACAATAGGATAATCTTTAAACTACAACAAACATAAATCATGGGTTTGTCACCATCTTCCTGGTTCTTTCAGCACAGCTTCTCTCTCTCGGTAGCCATCTTCCAGAGATAGTTTCCTCTTCTCTGTTGGTTCCATTCTCTCTCTTATAGGGGAAGGAGAGTATCTCATTAGTACCTTCAGCTGTGCTTAATTGACTCTGGTTACCTGGTCTCCCATGCTTTGTTGGGCTACTATCCATGAGCCCAGCCTGCCCTCTAGTGGTCCTTCCACATTCCCTAGAGGAAGAACACCTAGAGAGCTCTCTGCTTCCTGTTCTGCACATCCCCTAGAGGAAGAACATCTAGAGACAGCTCTCTGCTTCCTGTTCTACACATCCCCTAGAGGAAGAACATCTAGAGACAGCTCTCTGCTTCCTGTTCTACACATCCCCTAGAGGAAGAACATCTAGAGACAGCTCTCTGCTTCCTGTTCTACACATTCTCTAGAGGAAGAACACCTAGAGAGCTCTCTGCTTCCTGTTCTGCACATCCCCTAGAGGAAGAACATCTAGAGACAGCTCTCTGCTTCCTGTTCTACACATTCCCTAGAGGAAGAACATCTAGAGACAGCTCTCTGCTTCCTGTTCTACACATCCCCTATAGGAAGAACATCTAGAGACAGCTCTCTGCTTCCTGTTCTACACATTCCCTAGAGGAAGAACATCTAGAGACAGCTCTCTGCTTCCTGTTCTACACATCCCCTAGAGGAAGAACATCTAGAGACAGCTCTCTGCTTCCTGTTCTACACATCCCCTAGAGGAAGAACATCTAGAGACAGCTCTCTGCTTCCTGTTCTGCACATCCCCTAGAGGAAGAACATCTAGAGACAGCTCTCTGCTTCCTGTTCTACACATCCTCTAGAGGAAGAACATCTAGAGACAGCTCTCTGCTTCCTGTTCTACACATCCCCTAGAGGAAGAACATCTAGAGACAGCTCTCTGCTTCCTGTTCTACACATCCTCTAGAGGAAGAACATCTAGAGACAGCTCTCTGCTTCCTGTTCTACACATCCCCTAGAGGGATTGGGTACTGTCGCCAGACGCTCTGGACTGGGTACTGTCGCCAGACGCTCTAGACTGGGTACTGTCACCGGACACTCTGGACTGGGTACTGTCACCAGACACTCTGGACTGGGTACTGTCACCAGACGCTCTAGACTGGGTACTGTCGCCGGACGCTCTAGACTGGGTACTGTCGCCGGACGCTCTGGACTGGGTACTGTCACCAGACGCTCTGGACTGGGTACTGTCACCAGACGCTCTGGACTGGGTACTGTCACCAGACGCTCTGGACTGGGTACTGTCACCAGACGCTCTGGACTGGGTACTGTCACCAGACGCTCTGGACTGGGTACTGTCACCAGACGCTCTGGACTGGGTACTGTCACCAGACGCTCTGGACTGGGTACTGTCACCAGACGCTCTGGACTGGGTACTGTCACCAGACGCTCTGGACTGGGTACTGTCACCAGACGCTCTGGACTGGGTACTGTCACCAGACGCTCTGGACTGGGTACTGTCACCAGACACTCTGGACTGGGTACTGTCGTCGGACGCTCTGGACTGGGTACTGTGGCCGGACGCTCTGGACTGGGTACTGTCGTCGGACGCTCTGGACTGGGTACTGTCGCCAGACGCTCTGGACTGGGTACTGTGGTCGGACGCTCTGGACTGGGTACTGTTGCCGGACACTCTGGACTGCCGAGACGCACTGTAGGCCTGGTGCGTGGTGCCGGAACTGGTGGGCGTTTGCGGGGAGGAGGCACAGGATACACTGGACCGTGGAGATGAATTGGAGATCCAGAACATAGAGCTGGCTCAATACATCCTGGCTGGATGCCCATTCTAGCCCGGCAATTGCGAGGAGCTGGAATAGAGTGCACCGGGTGAGAATAGCGCACTGGAGACGCCGTGCACATCTCTGCATAACACGGTGCCTGACCAGTTACACGCTCCCCACGGTAAGCACAAGGAGTTGGCTCAGGTCTCCTACCTTACCCCCCCCCAAAAAAAATCTTGGAGCTGCCTCTTGGGCTTCCATGCCGTTAGCCGTGTAACCTCATATCGTCGCTGATCCTCTATTCTCCGGTATTTATCCTCGTAGTATCGCCGTTCCGCTTTCGTTGCTCACTCCTCCTTAGGATGGCGATACTCCCCCGGCTGTGTCCAGGGTCCTGCTCCATCTAATATCTCCTCCCAGGTCCATTTCCCCATTAAGCTGTTCCTCCTTTTCATGCTGCTTGGTCCTGGTTTGGTGGGTTATTCTGCCACGTTCGTCATAGAAGAGACCAAGGTGCAGAGTGAGATGAATATTTGGTGCGGCAGGGTAGCCTAGTGGTTAGAGTGTAGAGGCGGCAGGGTAGCCTAGTGGTTAGAGTGTAGAGGCGGCAGGGTAGCCTAGTGGTTAGAGTGTAGAGGTGGCAGGGTAGCCTAGTGGTTAGAGTGTAGAGGCGGCAGGGTAGCCTAGTGGTTAGAGTGTAGAGGCGGCAGGGTAGCCTAGTGGTTAGAGTGTAGAGGCGGCAGGGTAGCCTAGTGGTTAGAGTGTAGAGGCGGCAGGGTAGCCTAGTGGTTAGAGTGTAGAGGCGGCAGGGTAGCCTAGTGGTTAGAGTGTAGAGGCGGCAGGGTAGCCTAGTGGTTAGAGTGTAGAGGCGGCAGGGTAGCCTAGTGGTTAGAGTGTAGAGGCGGCAGGGTAGCCTAGTGGTTAGAGTGTAGAGGCGGCAGGGTAGCCTAGTGGTTAGAGTGTAGAGGCGGCAGGGTAGCCTAGTGGTTAGAGTGTAGAGGCGGCAGGGTAGCCTAGTGGTTAGAGTGTAGAGGCGGCAGGGTAGCCTAGTGGTTAGAGTGTAGAGGCGGCAGGATAGCAGAGTGAGATGAATATTTGGTGCGGCAGGGTAGCCTAGTGGTTAGAGCGTTGGACTAGTAACCGAAAGGTTGGAAGTTCATATCCCCGAGCTGACAAGGTACAAATCTGTCGTTCTGCCCCTGAACAGGCTGTTCCTAGGCCGTCATTGAAAATAAGAATTTGTTCTTAACTGACTTGCCTAGTAAAATAAAGGATAAAAAAATATACAAAAATAAATGAGGAACACTAAACAAACGAACAAAAAGATCAAAACAACGTGAAGCTATAAACAACTAGAGCTGCCAACTACACATAGACAATAACGCACAAAACCAAAATGGAAAACAGCAACCTAAATAGGATCCCCAATCAGAGACAACGATAAACAGCTGTCTCTGATTGGGAACCAATTCAGGCCACCATAGACCTATATATACCTAGACAAACCAAAACCCCATAGATGTACAAAAACCCTAGGCAAGGTAAAACACACATACCACCCTCGTCAAACCCCGACCCTAACCAAAATAATAAAGAAAACAAAGATAACTAAGGTCAGGGCAGGACAGTTATACATCAGTTTAAAGATGAACTTCTTGTTAATACAACCGCGGTGTCAGATTTCAAAAAGGCTTTATGGTGAAAGCATACTATGCGATTATCTGAGAACAGCGCCCAGCAGACAAATCATTACAAACAGTTACCAGCCAAGTAGAGGAGTTACACGAGTCAGAAATAGCGATAAAATGAATTGCTTACCTTTGATGATCTTCATATGGTTGCACTCACAAGACTCCCATTTACTCAATATATGTTAGTTTTGTTCGATAAAGTCCCTCTTTATATCCAAAAACCTCCATTTTGTTCGCGCATTTTGTTCAGATACATTTCAAACAATGTTTTATAATCAATTCTCAGGTTGTTTTTAGCCTAAATAATCAATAATATTTCAACCGGACAATAACGTCGTCAATAGAAAAGGTAAACAAGAAAGGCACTCTCTCGGGCGAGAGCATGAAAAACCTCTGGGACACTGTAGGGTCCACTCATTCAGAGTGGTCTTACTCCCTCATTTTTCAGAATACAAGCCTGAAACAATTCCTAAAGACTCTTGACATCTAGTGGAAGCCATATGAAGTGCAATTTGAGTCCTAAATCAATGCATACTGTAATGGCATTCAATAGAAAACTACAAACATTTTAAAAATCCCACTTCCTGGATGGATTTTTGTCAGGTTTTCGCCTGCCAAATCAGTTCGGTTATACTCACAGACATTATTGTAACAGTTTTGGAAATGTTAGAGTGTTCGCTATCCAAATGTACCAATTATATGCATATCATAGCTTCTGGGCCTGAGTAGCAGGCAGTTTACTTTGGGCACACTTTTCATCCGGAGGTGAAAATAGTGCCCCCTACCCTAGTTGACACACCTCCTCCTCCCCTCCTCTCTCTCTCTGTTTCTGTCACTGGTCCAAGTGTCTGTCTGCTTGTTTGTCCATCTGCCTGGCTGTCTCTCTGTCTGCTTGTCTGTCCATCTGCCTCTATGTCAGTATTCAATACACCTTTAAATGAACATCCTCAGAATTCTGGACAGATAGACAGACCGTTTTTGGGGTCGTTGCTTGTATCCTTCCTGTCCCAAGGCATTGCCCTCACTCTCTAAGAGGTACCAGAGTGACACCTGTGTACATATGGTATATGATATATGGTATATGATATATGGTATATGATATATGGTATATGATATATGATATATGATATATGATATATGATATATGATATATGGTATATGATATATGGTATATGATATATGGTATATGATATATGATATATGATATATGGTATATGATATATGATATATGGTATATGGTATATGATATATGGTATATGGTATATGATATATGGTATATGATATATGGTATATGATATATGGTATATGGTATATGATATATGGTATATGGTATATGATATATGGTATATGGTATATGATATATGGTATATGATATATGATATATGGTATATGATATATGGTATATGATATATGGTATATGATATATGGTATATGATATATGATATATGGTATATGATATATGATATATGGTATATGATATATGGTATATGATATATGATATATGATATATGGTATATGATATATGGTATATGATATATGGTATATGGTATATGATATATTATATATGGTATATGATATATGGTATATGATATATGATATATGATATATGGTATATGATATATGGTATATGATATATGATATATGGTATATGATATATGATATATGGTATATGATATATGATATATGGTATATGATATATGATATATGGTATATGATATATGCACGTCACCAATGCCAGATCTGGGGTGCGTTCAGTTTGATTAAACTTTTGGTTGCGTGACGGTTTGTCCTCAACGACCCGTTTCCCCAAAACAGTCACCGTTCTACAACAATATGAATGTTTGAAATTACCCAGCAGCACTCACCATACTCAATCTCTCTCTGGGCCACTATAATCACACCGTCATTCAACATGGTCGTTCAGGACAGTGCCGTTTTCATTTAATTAAACGTTGCGCACTGTTCTGTTGTGCTGAACGCTATGATCCCGCCTCCACATGCCCCACCTTTAGAGTGTTATACTTCCTGGGTCTGGACCAATCATATGTCAGTATTAAAAATATAAGTACTCCACTGATACACAATTGGTATCATTCCATTATTAATTTCTCCATCTTCTGTAACACTCTAAATGTGTGATTTCCTTTTGATTTACGATTCTCCTCTCCTGTCTTTTTGTGTTTTGTGTGAAATTATGTTTGTGTATGATCTATCTATCTATCTCTCTCTCTCTCTCTCTCTCGCTCTCTCTCTCTCTCTCTCTCTCTGCGTTTATCTCTCTGTATCTCTCTCTCTCTCTGTTGTGCTCTCTCTCGTTTGCTCTCTCTGTATCTCTCCCTCCCTCTCTCTCTCTCTCTCGATTGCTCTCTCTTTCTCTCCCCCTGTTTCGCTCTCTCTAAATAGCTCTTGTTGTTGGTCTCTGTTTATTTCTGTGACTAATCTTATCTCTTTTTTCTTGCTCTTTCTCCCTCTTGTAGCCTCTTCTTTCTTCCTGACTTCTTCCTATCAGACAAAAGCCTTTCTGCTTTTCTTCGTTTTCCTTCCTTTCTTTCTTGCAGCTCAGTTCTTCTCCAATGTGCTGCTGTTTGTTGATATGTCACTCCTGGGTTTCTGTTTGTTGGTTCTGTAACCTTTAACCTTTGCCATTAATACTGTCGATTCTCTTCTGATACAGATGATTGTTCATCTGGTTTATACTTCTTTATACTTTGTTCTTTCTTTCTTCTCTGCAGCTTCTATCATTTCCTTCTCTCCCCCTCCTCTCCTATCCTGTTGTGTACATTTGTTTGAAATGTTGTTATGTTTCTTTTCCTGCCGTTGTTCGGTAGATATTTTAATATAATATAATATATTATAATGATAAATGATATATATAATAATAAAGAATATAATTCTTTAAGGTTTTTGACCCAGAATGTGTTGCAACTGAAAGGTGTTGATTTGCAGTAGAAGCCTCTAAGTGGTAGTTTACACTGCGGATACTGGCCAGGGAGGACCTACATTCTCTCTGTTTGTTTAATGCACACACACACACACACACACACACACACACACATACACACATACACATATACACATACACATACACACACACACACACACACACACACACACACACACACACACACACACACACACACACACACACACACACACACACACACACACACACACACACACACACACAGAAACACATATACACACACACACACAGAAACACATATACACAAACACACACACACAGACACACACACACACACACACACACACACACACACACACACACACACACACACACACACACACACACACACACACACACACACACACACACACACACACACACACACACACACACACACACACACACACACACACACACACTTACTGTACAATGTCATCTGGTCCTGTACAAGTCTGTCTATGTTACTTTCCATGTCTCTCTTTGTTACTATACATGTCTGTCTCCTTTGTGTGTATTGAGAGTTAGGGTGTTTCACCATTAAACTAAGTTGCATGGGTATGATTTGTAGGAGCTAACGTTTCTGTGTATCCCAGACAGTAACAATCTTAAAACCAGACAGGGCTCGTACATTAAATATTCAGGATTGTTCCATCCCTGGGCCTGACTCCATCCCTGGGCCTGACTCCATCCCTGGGCCTGACCCCATCCCTGGGCCTGACCCCATCCCTGGGCCTGACTCGATCCCTGGGCCTGACCCGATCCCTGCGCCTGACCCCATCCCTGCGCCTGACTCCATCCCTGGGCCTGACCCCATCCCTGGGCCTGACTCAATCCCTGGGCCTGATCCCATCCCTGGGCCTGACCCCATCCCTGCGCCTGACCCCATCCCTGCGCCTGACCCCATCCCTGCGCCTGACTCCATCCCTGGGCCTGACCCGATCCCTGGGCCTGACTCCATCCCTGGGCCTGACTCCATCCCTGGGCCTGACTCAATCCCTGGGCCTGACTCAATCCCTGGGCCTGACCCCATCCCTGCGCCTTACTCCATCCCTGGGCCTGACCCGATCCCTGGGCCTGACCCCATCCCTGGGCCTGACCCCATCCCTGGGCCTGACCCCATCCCTGGGCCTGACTCCATCCCTGGGCCTGACCCGATCCCTGGGCCTGACTCCATCTCTGGGCCTGACTCCATCCCTGGGCCTGACCCCATCCCTGGGCCTGACCCCATCCCTGGGCCTGACCCCATCCCTGCGCCTGACTCCATCCCTGGGCCTGACCCGATCCCTGGGCCTGACTCCATCCCTGGGCCTGACTCAATCCCTGGGCCTGACCCCATCCCTGGGCCTGACTCCATCCCTGGGCCTGACTCCATCCCTGGGCCTGACTCCATCCCTGGGCCTGACCCCATCCCTGGGCCTGACTCCATCCCTGGGCCTGACCCGATCCCTGGGCCTGACCCCATCCCTGCGCCTGACTCCATCCCTGGGCCTGACCCCATCCCTGGGCCTGACTCAATCCCTGGGCCTGATCCCATCCCTGGGCCTGACTCAATCCCTGGGCCTGACCCCATCCCTGCGCCTGACTCCATCCCTGGGCCTGACTCGATCCCTGGGCCTGACTCCATCCCTGGGCCTGACTCAATCCCTGGGCCTGACCCCATCCCTGGGGCTGACTCAATCCCTGGGCCTGACCCCATCCCTGCGCCTGACTCCATCCCTGGGCCTGACCCCATCCCTGGGCCTGACCCCATCCCTGGGCCTGACCCATCCCTGGGCCTGACCCCATCCCTGGGCCTGACTCCATCCCTGGGCCTGACCAATCCCTGGGCCTGACTCCATCCTGGGCCTGACTCCATCCCTGGGCCTGACCCCATCCCTGGGCCTGACCCCATCCCTGGGCCTGACTCCATCCCTGGGCCTGACCCCATCCCTGGGCCTGACTCCATCCCTGGGCCTGACCCGATCCCTGGGCCTGACTCCATCCCTGGGCCTGACTCAATCCCTGGGCCTGACCCCATCCCTGGGCCTGACCCCATCCCTGGGCCTGACCCCATCCCTGGGCCTGACTCAATCCCTGGGCCTGACCCCATCCCTGCGCCTGACTCCATCCCTGGGCCTGACCCCATCCCTGGGCCTGACCCCATCCCTGGGCCTGACTCCATCCCTGGGCCTGACTCCATCCCTGGGCCTGACTCCATCCCTGGGCCTGACTCCATCCCTGGGCCTGACTCCATCCCTGGGCCTGACTCCATCCCTGGGCCTGAATCCATCCCTGGGCCTGACTCCATCCCTGGGCCTGACTCCATCCCTGGGCCTGACTCAATCCCCGGGCCTGACTCCATTCCTGGGCCTGACTCAATCCCTGAGCCTGACTCCATCCCTGGGCCTGACTCCTTCCCTGGGCCTGAATCAATCCCTGGGCCTGACTCCATCCCTGGGCCTGACTCCATCCCTGGGCCTGACTCCATCCCTGGGCCTGACTCCATCCCTGGGCCTGACTCCATCCCTGGGCCTGACTCATCCCTGGGCCTGACTCCATCCCTGGGCCTGACTCAATCCCTGGGCCTGCGCGTTTTAGAAGTCACCTCGCCCTGATCCTCTCTCTCTCTCTGAGGAGTCTGATCTAGCTGCAGTCAGACACCCACCGCCTGCTTGGCTCCTGCCCTCAGCCCTGTGGTCACCCTGTCCTCTCTCTCTACAGGGGCGTGGGCAACAAGCCATGCAACAGTCCCAAGGGCCACCCCCCTGACGGACACTCCTCAGTCACCGATCTGGCCAACTCTCTCACCGGAGACATGGTCATGGTAAGACAACTTGTGTTGTAAGTTGGATAAACACCCATGTAGTAACTAGGGTTCTATTTGGAACACAACCCTGATGACTTGCTGCTGAGAGAGAGAGAGACAGAGAGAGAGACAGAGAGAGAGAGAGAGACAGAGAGACAGAGAGACAGAGAGAGAGAGAGAGACAGAGAGAGAGAGAGAGAGAGAGAGAGAGAGAGAGAGAGAGAGAGAGAGAGAGAGAGAGAGACAGAGAGACAGAGAGACAGAGAGACAGAGAGACAGAGAGACAGAGAGAGAGAGAGAGAGAGAGAGAGAGAGAGGCTGGCTCCCATCATCTCCACTCCCGCTGTCTAGAGTCATCAAAGGGCTGTGTGTGTGGGAGGGTGGTGTGTGTACACGTGCCTACATGCCTGAGTATATAGTTGAATCCTAAAACCCTTCTCTCCCTGCTCCTGGTGTTAATCCTCCATGATTTTACTATCACGTTCTTTTTTTTCTTTTGTGTGTGTTAAATTGTCCAAAAAAAAATAAATCTAAATTCCACCTCACCCCCCCACTAGCTGTCCCCGGGATCAGAGGATGACGATGGTGAAGATGCTGTCAGTGAGAAGCTGGGACGGATTCAGTTCTCTGTTGGTTACAGTTTCCAGGACTCCACTCTGACCGTCAAGATCCTCAAGGTATCCGTGGCTCTATGTATCTCTGTTGTAAAGCCGGAATCATACGGTTGATTCCTGCTGAGGACACTTTTGCGAAATGTTGTGCAAAATTGTAAGTTGGATAAAAGTGACTGGTAAATGTTGTTACAATTACTATTATGAAGGGCCAGGAGCTACCAGCCAAGGACTTCTCTGGGACCTCTGACCCCTTCGTCAAAATCTACCTGCTGCCTGACAAGAAGCACAAACTGGAGACCAAGATCAAGAGGAAGAACCTCAACCCTCACTGGAACGAGACCTTCCTGTTTGAAGGTACATTTACATGCTCTCCTCAATGCTCTTCTCAATGCTCTCCTCAATGCTCTTCTCAATGCTCTCCTCAATGCTCCCCTCAATGCTCTCCTCAATGCTCTTCTCAATGGGGATTTACATGCTCTCCTCAATGCTTTTCTCAATGCTTTTCTCAATGCTCTCCTCAATGCTCTCCTCAGTGCTCTCCTCAATGCTCTTCTCAATACTCTCCTCAATGCTCTCCTCAATGATGTCCTCAATGCTCTCCTCAATGCTCTCCTCAATGCCCTTCTCAATGCCCTTCTCAATGCCCTTCTCAATACTCTCCTCAATGCCCTTCTCAATGCTCTCCTCAATGCCCTTCTCAATGCCCTTCTCAATGCCCTTCTCAATGCCCTTCTCAATGCCCTTCTCAATGCTCTCCTCAATGCCCTTCTCAATGCTCTCCTCAATGCTCTCCTCAATGCTCTCCTCAATGCTCTCCTCAATGCCCTTCTCAATGCTCTCCTCAATGCTCTCCTCAATGCTCTCCTCAATGCTCTCCTCAATGCCCTTCTCAATGCTCTCCTCATTGCTCTCCTCAATGCTCTCCTCAATGCCCTTCTCAATGCTCTCCTCAATGCTATCTTCAATGCTCTCCTCAATGCTCTCCTCAATGCCTTGCTCAATACTCTCCTCAATGCCCTTCTCAATGCCCATCTCAATACTCTCCTCAATGCCCTTCTCAATGCTCTCCTCAATACTCTCCTCAATGCTCTCCTCAATGCCCTGCTCAATACTCTCCTCAATGCTCTCCTCAATACTCTCCTCAATGCTCTCCTCAATGCTCTCCTCAATGCCCTGCTCAATACTCTCCTCAATGCTCTCCTCAATGCTCTCCTCAATGCTCTTCTCAATACTCTCCTCAATGCTCTCCTCAATGCTCTCCTCAATGCTCTCCTCAATGCCCTGCTCAATGCTCTCCTCAATGGTCTCCCAATGCTCTCCTCAATGCCCTGCTCAATACTCTCCTCAATGCTCTCCTCAATGCTCTCCTCAATGCTCTCCTCAATGCCCTGCTCAATGCTCTCCTCAAGTCTCTCCTCAAGTCTCTCCTCAATGCTCTCCTCAATGCTCTCCTCAAGTCTCTCCTCAATACTTTTTTCAATGCTCTCCTCAATGTATTTGCTTTATTTTATGAAGTGTACACTCGTTCGTCAGAAGTCATAGTCATATGGGTCGAAATGAATTAAGGTTGAGGGTTAGGTTAAGGTTAGCTTTAGGAATGAGGATTTGGTTAAGGTTAGGTTTAGGAACGAGGGTTAGGTTAAGGTTAGGTTTAGTATTGAGGGTTAGGTTAAGGTTAGCTTTAGGAAAGAGGTTTCGGTTAAGGTTAGGTTTAGGAACGAGGGTTAGGTTAAGGTTAGGTTTAGTATTGAAGGTTAGGTTAAGGTTAGGTTTAGCAATGAGAGTTAGGTTAAGGTTAGGTTTAGGAATGGGGGTTAGGTTAAGGTTAGGTTTAGGAATGAGGTTTAGGTTAAGGTTAGGTTTAGGAATGAGGTTTAGGTTAAGATTAGGTTTAGGAACAAAGGTTAAATTTAGGTTTAGGAACTAGGGGTAGGTTAAGGTTGGGTTAAAGTTTGGTTTAGGAATGAATGTTAGGTTAAGGTTAGATTTAGATTTAGGAATGAGGGTTAGATCTAGGAATGAGGGTAAGGTTAAGATTAGGGTTAGGTTTAGGAATGAGGGTAAGGTTAAGGTGGGGGTTATGATGGCACCAACAGAAATGGTCGCCCTGTTGCTAGCTCCTAGCCAACTTGCCAGTATTTGATTTTTTTGTGTGTTACTTTTTACATTATTTGCTTAGAACATTTCTCACATTATTACCTACATCCACTTCCGAGTATTTTACTCACTAATGGCACTGTAACATACACTGTTTCACGGAAACTTGGCTCTCTCAGGTTATACTTTCTGAGTCCTTACAGCCAGTTGGGTTCTGAGTTCATATCGTAGACAGGAATAAGGGAGGGGGTGTATGTTTTATGATTAACTACTCATGGTGTGATTGTGATAACATACAGGAACCCCGACCTAGATTACCTCACAATCAATTGCCGACCGTATTACCTCCCAAGAGAATTATCTTCAGTTATAACCACGACGGCCCTTAAAAGAACTTCACTGGACTTTATGCAAACTGGAAACCACATATCCTGAGTCCGCATTTATTGTAGCTGGGAATTTTAACAAAGAACATTTGAGAAAAACGCTACCGAGGTTTTATCAACACATTGACTGTAGTACTCGCACTGCTAAAACACTCGACCAAGGTGACTGGGAATATGGCATAATGCAAACAGTGTAGTTATTCCCTCGGCAAGGCGTCAGAGACCAAGTGGAGTCGTAATTCAACGGCTCAGACACAAGACGTATGTGTCAGGGTCTACAGACAATCACAGACTACAAAGGGAAAACCAACCATGTTGCGGACACTGACGTCTTGCTTCCGGACAAACTAAACACCTTCTTCGCCCACTTTGAGAATAACACAGCCGACGTGAGTAAGACGTTTAAGCGTGTTAATCCTCGCAAGGCTGCCGGCCCAGACGGCATCCATAGCCGCCTCCTCAAAGCATGTGCAGACCAGCTGGCTGGAGTGTTGACGGACATATTCAATCTCTCACTATCCTAGTCTGTTGTCCCTACATGCTTCAAGATGGCCACCATTGTTCCTGTACCCAAGAAGGTAACTGAACTAAATGACTATCGCCTCATAGTAGTCACTTCTGTCATCGTGAAGTGCTTTGAGAGGCTAGTCAAGGATCACGTCAGCTCTACCTTACCTGTCACCCTAGACCCACTTCAATTTGTTTACCGCCCCAATAGGTCCACAGACAATGCAATCGCCATCACACTGCCCTATCCCATCTCGACAAGAGGAATACCTATGTAAGAGTGCTGTTCATTGACTATAGTGCAGCCTTCAACACCATAACACCCTCCAAGCTCATCATCAAGCTCGAGGCCCTGGGTCTAAACCCTGCCCTATGCAACTGGGTCCTGGACGAAGAAACAGTAAGTACCCGTGGTAAAGGACTGTTCAATATAGGTCTGACTAATCGGAATCTATATCCAATTGGTAGTTACAGTCTTGTCCCATCGCTGAAACTCCCTTACGGACTCGGGAGAGTTGAAGATTGAGAGCCATACGTCCTCGGAAACACGACCCTGCCAAACCGCACTGCATCTTGACACACTGCTCACTTAACCCGGAAGCAAGCCGCACCAATGTGTCGGAGAAAACTATGTCCAGCTGGCAACCAAAGTCAGCTTTCAGGCAAAGGGCCCACTACAAGGAGTCGCTAGAGCTAGAAAGGACAAGGAAATTCCGTCCAGCCAAACTCTCTCCTAACCCAGAAATCGAACCCGGGTCTGTAGTGATGCCTTAAGCACTGCGTTGCAGTGGGAGGCTGCTTCAAGCTTGTTTTGATTAGACTCAAATATGTTCTGGGTTGCCTCTGAGAATAACATTGACGTACACACTGACTCAGTGTCTTGGTTCATCAGGAAGTGGATGTAGTTCCCACTGTGCCTGGGTTCATCAGGAAGTGGATAGAGGATGTTGTTCCTACAGTGTCTGGGTTCATCAGGAAGAGGATAGAGGATGTAGTTCCCACTGTGCCTGAGTTAATCAGGAAGTGGATAGAGGATGTTGTTCCCACTGTGACTGGGTTCATCAGGAAGTGGATAGAGGATGTTGTTACTACAGTGACTGGGTTCATCAGGAAGTGGATAGAGGATGTAGTTTCCACTGTGACTGGGTTCATCAGGAAGTGGATAGAGGATGTTGTTCCTACTGTGACTGGGTTCATCAGGAAGTGGATAGAGGATGTTGTTCCTACAGTGTCGGGGTTCATCAGGAAGTGGATAGAGGATGTTGTTCCTACAGTGTCTGGGTTCATCAGGAAGTGGATAGAGGATGTTGTTCCTACAGTGACTGGGTTCATCAGGAAGTGGATAGAGGGTGTTGTTCCTACAGTGTCGGGGTTCATCAGGAAGTGGATAGAGGATGTTGTTCCTACAGTGTCTGGGTTCATCAGGAAGTGGATAGAGGATGTTGTTCCCACTGTGTCGGGGTTCATCAGGAAGTGGATAGAGGATGTTGTTCCTACAGTGACTGGGTTCATCAGGAAGTGGATAGAGGATGTAGTTCCTACTGTGACTGGGTTCATCAGGAAGTGGATAGAGGATGTTGTTCCTACAGTGTCTGGGTTCATCAGGAAGTGGGTAGAGGATGTTGTTCATCAGGAAGTGGATAGAGGATGTTGTTCCTACAGTGACTGGGTTCATCGGGAAGTGGGTAGAGGATGTTGTTCTTACAGTGTCTGGGTTCATCAGGAAGTGGGTAGAGGATGTTGTTCATCAGGAAGTGGATAGAGGATGTTGTTCCTACAGTGACTGGGTTCATCAGGAAGTGGGTAGAGGATGTTGTTCTTACAATGTCTGGGTTCATCAGGAAGTGGGTAGAGGATGTTGTTCATCAGGAAGTGGGTAGAGGATGTTGTTCCTACAGTGACTGGGTTCATCAGGAAGTGGATAGAGGATGTAGTTCCCACTGTGACTGGGTTCATCAGGAAGTGGATAGAGGATGTTGTTCCTACAGTGTCTGGGTTCATCAGGAAGTGGGTAGAGGATGTTGTTCTTACAGTGTCTGGGTTCATCAGGAAGTGGGAAGAGGATGTTGTTCATCAGGAAGTGGATAGAGGATGTTGTTCCTACAGTGACTGGGTTCATCAGGAAGTGGGAAGAGGATGTTGTTCATCAGGAAGTGGATAGAGGATGTTGTTCCTACAGTGACTGGGTTCATCAGGAAGTGGGAAGAGGAGTGACTGGGTTCATCAGGAAGTGGGAAGAGGATGTTGTTCATCAGGAAGTGGATAGAGGATGTTGTTCCTACAGTGACTGGGTTCATCAGGAAGTGGGAAGAGGATGTTGTTCATCAGGAAGTGGATAGAGGATGTTGTTCCTACAGTGACTGGGTTCATCAGGAAGTGGGTAGAGGATGTTGTTCTTACAGTGTCTGGGTTCATCAGGAAGTGGGTAGAGGAGGATGTTGTTCATCAGGAAGTGGATAGAGGATGTTGTTCCTACAGTGACTGGGTTCATCAGGAAGTGGGTAGAGGATGTTGTTCTTACAATGTCTGGGTTCATCAGGAAGTGGGTAGAGGATGTTGTTCATCAGGAAGTGGGTAGAGGATGTTGTTCCTACAGTGACTGGGTTCATCAGGAAGTGGATAGAGGATGTAGTTCCCACTGTGACTGGGTTCATCAGGAAGTGGATAGAGGATGTTGTTCCTACAGTGTCTGGGTTCATCAGGAAGTGGGTAGAGGATGTTGTTCTTACAGTGTCTGGGTTCATCAGGAAGTGGGAAGAGGATGTTGTTCATCAGGAAGTGGATAGAGGATGTTGTTCCTACAGTGACTGGGTTCATCAGGAAGTGGGAAGAGGATGTTGTTCATCAGGAAGTGGATAGAGGATGTTGTTCCTACAGTGACTGGGTTCATCAGGAAGTGGGAAGAGGATGTTGTTCCTCAGGAAGTGGATAGAGGATGTTGTTCCTCAGGAAGTGGGAAGAGGATGTTGTTCCTCAGGAAGTGGATAGAGGGTGTTGTTCCTACAGTGACTGGGTTCATCAGGAAGTGGGAAGAGGATGTTGTTCCTACAGTGACTGGGTTCATCAGGAAGTGGATAGAGGGTGTTGTTCCTACAGTGACTGGGTTCATCAGGAAGTGGGAAGAGGATGTTGTTCCTCAGGAAGTGGGAAGAGGATGTTGTTCCTCAGGAAGTGGATAGAGGGTGTTGTTCCTACAGTGATGATTAGAACTTATCCAAACCAAAAACTGTGGATCGTGCAAAACTGAGGGCCCGAACCACTGCATTTAACCACAGCAAGGTGGCTGGGAGCATGGATGAATACAAACAGTCCAGCTATGCCCTCAGTAAGGCAATCAAACAGGCAAAACATCAGTATGTGTACAAAGTGAAGTCACAATTCAACGTCTCAGACATGAGACTTAAAGTGGGAAGACAAGTATGTGAACCCTTTAGAATTACCTGGATTTCTGCATAAATTGGTCATAAAATGTTATCTGATATAAGTCACAACAATAGACAGTTTGCTTAAACTAATAGCACACAAATAATTATAATTTTTCATGTCTTTATTGAACACACTGTGTAAACATTCACAGTGCAGGTTGGATGTGAACCCTTGGATTTAATAACAGGTTGACCCTCCTTTGGCAGCAATAACCTCAACCAAATGTCAGGAGGAATTGTGGACCTTTCCTCTTTACAAAACTGTCTCAGTTCCACAATATTCTTGGGATGTCTGGTGTGAACCGCTCTCTTGAGGTCCTGCCACAGCATCTCAATCAAGTGGAGGTCAGGACGGACTGGGCCACTCCAGAAGGTCAGGACTCTGACTGGGCCACTCCAGAAGATCAGGACTCTGACTGGGCCACTCCAGAAGGTCAGGACTCTGACTGGGCCACTCCAGAAGGTCAGGACTCTGACTGGGCCACTCAGGTTGAGGTCCGGACTGACTGGGCCACTCAGGTTGAGGTCAGGACTCTGACTGGGCCACTCCAGAAGGTCAGGACTCTGACTGGGCCACTCAGGTTGAGGTCCGGACTGACTGGGCCACTCAGGTTGAGGTCAGGACTCTGACTGGGCCACTCCAGAAGGTCAGGACTCTGACTGGGCCACTCAGGTTGAGGTCAGGACTCTGACTGGGCCACTCCAGAAGGTCAGGACTCTGACTGGGCCACTCAGGTTGAGGTCAGGACTCTGACTGGGCCACTCCAGAAGGTCAGGACTCTGACTGGGCCACTCCAGAAGGTCAGGACTCTGACTGGGCCACTCCAGAAGGTCAGGACTGACTGGGCTACTCCAGACGGTCAGGACTGACTGGGCTACTCCAGAAGGTCAGGACTGACTGGGCTACTCCAGAAGGTCAGGACTGACTGGGCTACTCCAGAAGGTCAGGACTGACTGGGCTACTCCAGAAGGTCAGGACTGACTGGGCTACTCCAGAAGGTCAGGACTGACTGGGCCACTCCAGAAGGTCAGGACTCTGACTGGGCCACTCCAGAAGGTCAGGACTCTGACTGGGCCACTCCAGAAGGTCAGGACTCTGACTGGGCCACTCCAGAAGGTCAGGACTCTGACTGGGCTACTCCAGAAGGTCAGGACTCTGACTGGGCCACTCAGATTGAGGTCCGGACTGACTGGGCCACTCAGGTTGAGGTCAGGACTCTGACTGGGCCACTCCAGAAGGTCAGGACTCTGACTGGGACACTCCAGAAGGTCAGGACTCTGACTGGGCCACTCAGGTTGAGGTCCGGACTGACTGGGCCACTCAGGTTGAGGTCAGGACTCTGACTGGGCCACTCCAGAAGGTCAGGACTCTGACTGGGCCACTCCAGAAGGTCAGGACTCTGACTGGGACACTCCAGAAGGTCAGGACTCTGACTGGGCCACTCAGGTTGAGGTCCGGACTGACTGGGCCACTCAGGTTGAGGTCAGGACTCTGACTGGGCCACTCCAGAAGGTCAGGACTCTGACTGGGCCACTCCAGAAGGTCAGGACTCTGACTGGGACACTCCAGAAGGTCAGGACTCTGACTGGGACACTCCAGAAGGTCAGGACTCTGACTGGGCCACTCCAGAAGGTCAGGACTCTGACTGGGCCACTCCAGAAGGTCAGGACTCTGACTGGGCCACTCCAGAAGGTCAGGACTCTGACTGGGCAGAAGGTCAGGACTCTGACTCCAGAAGGTCAGGACTCTGACTGGGACACTCCAGAAGGTCAGGACTCTGACTGGGACACTCCAGAAGGTCAGGACTCTGACTGGGCCACTCAGGTTGAGGTCCGGACTCTGACTGGGCCACTCAGGTTGAGGTCAGGACTCTGACTGGGCCACTCCAGAAGGTCAGGACTCTGACTGGGCCACTCCAGAAGGTCAGGACTCTGACTGGGACACTCCAGAAGGTCAGGACTCTGACTGGGACACTCCAGAAGGTCAGGACTCTGACTGGGCCACTCAGGTTGAGGTCAGGACTCTGACTGGGCCACTCCAGAAGGTCAGGACTCTGACTGGGCCACTCCAGAAGGTCAGGACTCTGACTGGGCCACTCCAGAAGGTCAGGACTCTGACTGGGCCACTCCAGAAGGTCAGGACTCTGACTGGGCCACTCCAGAAGGTCAGGACTCTGACTGGGCCACTCCAGAAGGTCAGGACTCTGACTGGGCCACTCCAGAAGGTCAGGACTCTGACTGGGCCACTCCAGAAGGTCAGGACTCTGACTGGGACACTCCAGAAGGTCAGGACTCTGACTGGGACACTCCAGAAGGTCAGGACTCTGACTGGGACACTCCAGAAGGTCAGGACTCTGACTGGGCCACTCCAGAAGGTCAGGACTCTGACTGGGACACTCCAGAAGGTCAGGACTCTGACTGGGACACTCCAGAAGGTCAGGACTCTGACTGGGCCACTCCAGAAGGTCAGGACTCTGACTGGGACACTCCAGAAGGTCAGGACTCTGACTGGGCCACTCAGGTTGAGGTCCGGACTGACTGGGCCACTCAGGTTGAGGTCAGGACTCTGACTGGGCCACTCCAGAAGGTCAGGACTCTGACTGGGCCACTCCAGAAGGTCAGGACTCTGACTGGGCCACTCCAGAAAGTCAGGACTCTGACTGGGCCACTCAGGTTGAGGTCAGGACTCTGACTGGGCCACTCAGGTTGAGGTCAGGACTGACTGGGCCACTCAGGTTGAGGTCAGGACTGACTGGGCCACTCAGGTTGAGGTCCGGACTGACTGGGCCACTCAGGTTGAGGTCCGGACTGACTGGGCCACTCAGGTTGAGGTCAGGACTGACTGGGCCACTCAGGTTGAGGTCCGGACTGACTGGGCCACTCAGGTTGAGGTCCGGACTGACTGGGCCACTCAGGTTGAGGTCAGGACTCTGACTGGGCCACTCAGGTTGAGGTCCGGACTGACTGGGCCACTCAGGTTGAGGTCAGGACTCTGACTGGGCCACTC
This sequence comes from Oncorhynchus gorbuscha, assembly GCF_021184085.1. Taxonomy (NCBI): domain Eukaryota; kingdom Metazoa; phylum Chordata; class Actinopteri; order Salmoniformes; family Salmonidae; genus Oncorhynchus; species Oncorhynchus gorbuscha. The sequence goes on from NC_060173.1 coordinate 3,828,676, forward strand.
AGGTTGAGGTCCGGACTGACTGGGCCACTCAGGTTGAGGTCAGGACTCTGACTGGGTCACTCAGGTTGAGGTCAGGACTCTGACTGGGTCACTCAGGTTGAGGTCAGGACTCTGACTGGGCCACTCAGGTTGAGGTCAGGACTCTGACTGGGCCACTCAGGTTGAGGTCAGGACTCTGACTGGGCCACTCAGGTTGAGGTCAGGACTCTGACTGGGCCACTCAGGTTGAGGTCAGGACTCTGACTGGGCCACTCAGGTTGAGGTCAGGACTCTGACTGGGCCACTCAGGTTGAGGTCAGGACTCTGACTGGGCCACTCAGGTTGAGGTCAGGACTCTGACTGGGCCGCTCAGGTTGAGGTCAGGACTCTGACTGGGCCGCTCCGGTTGAGGTCAGGACTCTGACTGGGCCGCTCCGGTTGAGGTCAGGACTCTGACTGGGCCACTCCAGAAGGTCAGGACTCTGACTGGGCCACTCCAGAAGGTCAGGACTCTGACTGGGACACTCCAGAAGGTCAGGACTCTGAGTGGGCCACTCCAGAAGGTCAGGACTCTGACTGGGCCACTCCAGAAGGTCAGGACTCTGACTGGGCCACTCCAGAAGGTCAGGACTCTGACTGGGCCACTCAGGTTGAGGTCAGGACTCTGACTGGGCCACTCCAGAAGGTCAGGACTCTGACTGGGCCACTCAGGTTGAGGTCAGGACTCTGACTGGGCCACTCCAGAAGGCATATTTTCTTCTGTTCAAGCCATTCTGTAGTTTATTTACTTCTGTCTTTTGGGTTGTTATCCTGTGGCATCACCCAACTTCTGTAGAGCTTCAATTGGCAGACAGACAGGCCTTACATTTTCCTGTAAAATGTCTTGATAAACTTAGGAATTCATTTTTAAGTCAATGATAGCAGGCTATCCAGGCTCTGAGGCAGCAAAGCAGCCCCAAACTATGATGCTCCTGCCACCATAGTTTACAGTTGGGAGGTAGGTTTTGATGTTGGTGTGCTGTGTCATCAAACTGCACACTGCCCTACCTATGTAAGTGTTACGAATCCCTTTTGGCCCGACAGTCTAGGGGGGATGGTAATGAGACCCGTAACATAGCTCATGCAAATTATTATTGTGACAAAGTAAAAGTGTGCACGAAATAACCACGACAACAGAAATCTACCGTCAAACTCTAGGTTTATTTATAAACACACGGTAATGGGGGGAGCAGGAAAAGGGGCTGAGCTGGACCCAAGGAAAGAAACAATAAATATACAAAAACACCCCCCCTAAGCTAGACTAGCCTACTTTAACAACAACTAACTAACTAACCAAAAATACAGTGGGTGGTCCGCCCAGTTCTAACTAGTGTATTTAACAAAGTTCACCTACGGGTAGTGTATGCCCATGGGCGACTTGTCTTGGTTTCCCCCCTTTTCCCACCAGCAAACAAACAAACACCATAACCAAAAACAATACTCACAGGTGATGACAAAGTGCTATGGAGGTGCTTTAAACAAAAGAGAGGTTAAGACACAAAGCGAGAGTGAAACACAGAGACCTACAGACATGGCATTTACAGAGAGATTGAGCTAGAGATTGAGCTGAGCTGAGCTAGAGATTGAGCTGAGTTCTAGAACAAACAAATGGGGTTTTTAAACCATGGGGAAGGAACTGTGATAGGTCAGGAAATAGGAGGAGGTGTGTCTTCTGATTGATGATTGATTGTTGACTGATTGGGGAGTGATGATTTTCACCTGTGAGGGGAGAAGGAGAGAAAAGAAACACACACACAGGATACACACACACAGGATAACTGTATCCGTAACAGTAAGAATGCTGTTCACCGACTACAGCTCAGCCTTCAACACCATAGTGACCTCCAAGCTCATCACTAAGTTCTGTGCCCTGGGTCTGAACTTGTGCAACTGGGTCGTGGACTTTCTGACGGTCCGCCCCCAGGTGGTGAAGGTTGGAAACAACACCTGCACTTCGCTGATCCTCAACACAGGGGCCCTTACAAGGGTGCGTGCTCAGCCTCCTGTACTCCCTGTTCACCCATGACTGCGTGTCCACGCACGTCTCCAACTCAATCATAAAGTTTGCAGACAATAACAAAAATGGCAAGAGTCTACAGGGAGGAGCTGAAGGCCCTGGAGGAGTGTTGCCAGGGAAATAACCCCTCCCTCAACGTCAACAAAACCAAGGAGCTGATCGTGGACTTAAGGAGACAGATGCGAGAGCACGCCCCCATCCACGTCAACAGTGTCGCTGTGCCTCTTCATTCATTTTTTAAAATGTATTTTTAAACTAGGCACGTCAGTTAAGAACAAATTCTTATTTATAATGACGGCCTACCAGGGAACAGTGGGTTAACTGCCTTGTTCCTACCCCACCCAAACCCGCCACCCTATGGGTCTCCCAATCACGGCCGAATGTGATACAGGAAATGAACCAGGGACTGCAGTGATGCCTCTTGCACTGAGATGCAGTAACTTAGCTGAGCCATTCAGGAACCCAACCTCAGGAGGCTGAAGAAATTCAGCTTGGCCCCTAAGGCCCTCACAAACTTTGACAGATGCACAATTGAAAGCATCCTGTCAGGCTGCATCATAGCCTGGTACGGCAACTGCACCGCCCACAACCGCAAGGCTCTCCAGAGGGTGTTGCAGTCTGCTCAACGCATCACCGGGGGCACACTGTCAGCCCTCCAGGACACCTACAGCACCCGATGTCACAGGAAGGCCAAGAAGATCATCAAGGACCTCAGCCACCCAAGCCAAAGCCTGTTCACCCCGTACAAGTGCATCAAAGCTGGGACCGAGAAACTGAAAAACATCTTTGATCTCCATTAAACCGTTAAAGAGCCATCACTAGCTAGGCTCCGACAGGTGCCCTGAACTTAGTCACTGTTAGTCAACAGTTTGCACTGTTCTGTGAAGGTGGTAGTACACAGCGTTGTACGAGATCTTCAGTTTCTTGGCAATTTCTCACATGAGTTTCAGAAGAAAGTTATTTGTTTCTGTAATTTTGAGCCTGTAATCAAATCCACAAATGCTGATGCTCCAGATAGTCAACTAGTCTAAAGAAGGCCAGTTTTATTGCTTCTTTAATCAAGACAACCGTTTTCAGCTGTGCTAACATAATTACAAAAGGGTTTTCTAATGATCAATTAGCTTTTTAAAATGATGAACTTGGATTAGCTAACACAATGTGCTATTGGAACACAGGAGTGATGGTTGCTGATAATGGGCCTCTGTATGTAGATATTCCGTTTCATTTACAACATTAACAATGTCTACACTGTATTTCTGATACATTTGATGTTATTTTAATGGACAAATATAGCTTTTCTAAAAAATAAGGGCATTTCTAAGTGACCCCAAACTTTTGAACGGTAGTGTATGTTTTTAAGGAATGAACGAGGGTTAGGTTAAGGTTAGGAATGAACGAGGGTTAGGTTAAGGTTAGGAATGAACGAGGGTTAGGGTTAAGGTTAGGAATGAACGAGGGTTAGGGTTAAGGTTAGGAATGAACGAAGGTTAGGGTTAAGGTTAGGAATGGACGAAGGTTAGGGTTAAGGTTAGGAATGGACGAGGGTTAGGTTAAGGTTAGGAATGAACGAGGGTTAGGGTTAAGGTTAGGAATGAACGAGGGTTAGGGTTAAGGTTAGGAATGAACGAAGGTTAGGGTTAAGGTTAGGAATGAACGAGGGTTAGGGTTAAGGTTAGGAATGGACAAGGGTTAGGTTAAGGTGCGGTTATAGTTACGGGTTAGCCACTAGGGTTAGGATAATGGTTGGGTTTAGAAACTAGGGTTAAGGTTATGGTTAGGTTTAGGAACGAGGGTTAGGGTTAAGGTTAGGAATGAGGGTTAGGTTAAGGGTTAGGGTTAAGGTTAAGATAAGATTTAAGAAAGAGTGTTAGGTTAAGGTTAGGATTAAGGTTAGGTTTGGGAACAAGGGTTAGGTTTAGATCCTAGGGTTAGGTTAGGTTTAGGAATGAAGGTTAGATTAAGGTTAAGGTTAGGTTACATTTAGGATTAAGGTTAGGTTTGGGAACAAGGGTTAGGTTTAGATACTAGGGTTAGGTTAGGTTTAGGAATGAAGGTTAGATTAAGGTTAAGGTTAGGTTACATTTAGGATTAAAGTTAGGTTTGGGAACAAGGGTTAGGTTTAGATACTAGGGTTAGGTTAGGTTTAGGAATGAAGGTTAGATTAAGGTTAAGGTTAGGTTACATTTAGGATTAAGGTTAGGTTTAGGAACAAAGTTTAAAGCTTGTTACTTTTTTGGGCGACCCGACCAAATTCACATAGAAATATTAGTTATAGTTCTGTCGTTCTCATTGAAAGTCAGTTTAAGAAGTGGTAGATCTGATCTATGTGTGCTATTGCTATGCTTCCCGTTCTTAAGTTCCACCTTTATATCTTTTACATTCAGTTTTGTACACCATCTTTAAAAAGCTAAAAATATTATTACATATTTAATATATTATATATTTTATATTTGTGGTTATGATCAAGCTTTTATTATATATTTCACAGCGCTTTGGATGGTACAATGATTCTCTACAATATACTTCCTTGTTTTGTCACATAAACTGAAATTAGACTATTAGGATTTTATCAACCAGGAAATGGTGGAGCAATTTCTGGATAGTGCCTCTTTAATTTTTAGGTTAAGGTTTTGGAACGAGGGTTAGGTTAAGGTTAGGTATCGTTTCAGTATAGGGTTAGGGCTATAGGGTGTGTCCCCCGTGGGACGGTTGAGCTAAATTGCGCTAATGTGATTAGGGTTAGGGTTAGTCTGATCCAATTTATAGTAGCTATTACAGTGAAATAATTACATAATATTGTTGGAGGAGAGTGCACAGTTATGTACCTGAAAATGCATAAATAAACCAATTAGGCACATTCGGGCAGACTTGATACAACATTTTGAACAGTAATGCAATGGTTCATTGGATCAGTAAACAACTTTGCACATACACTGCTGCCATCTAGTGGCCAAAATCTAAAGTGTGCCTAAACTGCAATAATACACTGTGGCCTTTCTCTTGCATTTCAAAGATGAAATGATTTCTTTCTATTATCTTTCACTAGATATAATGTGTTATATTCTCCTACAGTAATTTCACATTTCCACAAACTTCAAAGTGTTTCCTTTCAAATGGTATCAAGAATATGCATATCCTTACATTTACATTTAAGTCATTTAGCAGACGCTCTTATCCAGAGCGACTTACAAATTGGTGCATTCACCTTATGACATCCAGTGGAACAGTCACTTTACAATAGTGCATCTAAATCTTAAAGGGGGGGGGGGTGGGGAGGATTACTTATCCTATCCTAGGTATTCCTTAGAGGTGGGGTTTCAGGTGTCTCCGGAAGGTGGTGATTGACTCCTCTGTCCTGGCGTCGTGAGGGAGTTTGTTCCACCATTGGGGGGCCAGAGCAGCGAACAGTTTAGACTGGGCTGAGCGGGAAATGTACTTCCTCAGTGGTAGGGAGGCGAGCAGGCCAGAGGTGAATGAACGCAGTGCCCTTGTTTTGGTGTAGGGCCTGATCAGAGCCTGGAGGTACTGAGGTGCCGTTCCCCTCACAGCTCCGTAGGCAAGCACCATGGTCTTGTAGCGGATGCGAGCTTCAACTGGAAGCCAGTGGAGAGAGCGGAGGAGCAGGGTGACGTGAGAGAACTTGAGAAGGTTGAACACCAGACGGGCTGCGGCGTTCTGGATGAGTTGTAGGGGTTTAATGGCACAGGCAGGGAGCCCAGCCAACAGCGAGTTGCAGTAATCCAGACGGGAGATGACAAGTGCCTGGATTAGGACCTGCGCTGCTTCCTGTGTGAGGCAGGGTCGTACTCTGCGGATGTTGATATCCTTGCTTCAGGTCCTGAGCTACATGCAGTTAGAGTTGGGAATGTAATTTCAGGCGAAAATTGAAAAAAGGTCTGATTCTTTTTAACCTTTTCTCTGTGTCTGTTTTGCACTCTCTCCCTCCCCTCTCTCCCTCTCCCTCTCTCCTTCTCTCCCTTTCTCTCCCTCCCCTCTCTCCCTCTCTCCTTCTCTCCCATTCTCCCCCTTCCCTCCCTCCCCTCTCTCCCCCCTCTCCCCCTCTCCCCCTCCACTCTCTCCCTTTCTCCCCCTCCCCTCACTCCCCCCTCTCTCCCTCTCCCTCTCTCCTTCTCTCCCTCTCTCCCTCCCCTCTCCCCTTCCCTCCCTCCAGGTTTCCCGTACGAGAAAGTGAGGGAGAGGACTCTGTACCTGCAGGTGTTGGACTTTGACCGGTTCAGTCGCAACGACCCCATCGGGGAGGTTTCCATCCCTCTCAACAAGCTCAGTGACCTGGGACACATGCAGACCTTCTGGAAGGAGCTCAAACCCTGCATGGATGGAGCTGTAAGGAGGAGGAGGAGGAGGAGGGGAGGGGAGGAGAGGGGAGGATAGAAGGAGGAGGGGAGGATAGGAGGAGGAGGAGGGGAGGGGAGGAGGAGGGGGAGGGAGGTGAGGAGAGGGGAGGATAGGAGGAGGAGGAGGGGAGGGGAGAGGAAGGGGAGGGGAGTAGGGGAGGAGGGGACGAGGATGGAGCTGTAAGGAGGAGGAGGGGAGGGGAGGGGAGTAGAGGGGAGGATAGAAGGAGGTGGGGAGGGGAGGATAGGAGGGTGAGGAGGGGAGGGGAGGAGGAGGGGAGGGGAGGAGGAGGGAGGGGGAGGGAGGAGGATGGAGCTGTAAGGAGGAGGAGGAGGAGGGGGGGGAGGAGAGGGGAGGATAGAAGGAGGAGGGGAGGGGAGGATAGGAGGAGGAGGAGGGGAGGAGGAGGGGGAGGGGAGTAGGGGAGGAGGAGGAGGGGAGGAGGATGGAGCTGTAAGGGGGGATAGGGGAGGAGGAGGAGGGGAGGGGGGTAGAAGGAGGAGCAGGGGAGGGAAGGATAGGAGGAGGAGGATGGGAGGGGAGGAGGATGGAGCTGTAAGGAGGAGGAGGGGAGGGGAGGGAGTAGAGGGGAGGATAGACGGAGGTGGGGACGGGAGGATAGGAGGGTGAGGAGGGGAGGGGAGGGGAGGAGGGGGAGGGGAGGAGGAGGGGAGGTGAGGGGAGGAGGATGGAGCTGTAAGGAGGAGGAGGAGGAGGGGAGGGGAGGAGAGGAGGATAGAAGGAGGAGGGGAGGATAGGAGGATAGGAGGAGGAGGAGGGGAGGAGGAGGGGGAGGGGAGTAGGGGAGGAGGAGGGGAGGGGAGGAGGATGGAGCTGTAAGGGGGGGATAGGGGGGAGGAGGAGGAGGGGGGGGGGGTAGAAGGAGGAGCAGTGGAGGGGAGGATAGGAGGAGGAGGATGGGAGGGGAGGGGAGGGGATGGAGCTGTAAGGGGGGGGATAGAAGGAGGAGGGGAGGGGAGGAGAGGGGAGGATAGAAGGAGGAGGGGAGGGGAGGAGGATGGAGCTGTAAGGAGGGGGGATAGAAGGAGGAGGAGGAGGGGAGGGGAGGATAGAAGGAGAATGGGAGGGGAGGATAGAAGGAGGAGGGGAAGGGAGGATAGAAGGAGGGGGAGGGGAGGATAGAAGGAGGAGGAGGAGGGGGGGGGGTAGAAGGAGGAGCAGGAGAGGGGAGGATAGGAGGAGGAGGATGGGAGGGGAGGTTGGATGAAGCTGTAAGGAGGGGGAGGATAGAAGGAGGAGGGGAGGGGAGGATAGAAGGAGGAGGGGAAGGGAGGATAGAAGGAGGAGGTGGAGGGGAGGGGAGGAGGGGAGGGGAGGATAGAAGGAGGAGGAGCTTTGGGGCTAACCCTAACCCATGTTAGCTGATGCTAACCCTAACCCATGTTAGCTAACGCTAACCCTAACCCATGTTAGCTAACGCTAACCCTAACCCTTTAACTACATAGCTAGCATGTTACCCTAACCTTAACCCCTAACCCTAGCCCTCATCTTAACCCTTAACCCTGAATTTAACCTTTAGCCTAGCTAACGTTAGCCACAACAAATTTGATTTTTTTGTAATGTATACAATTGCGTTATGAAGAAAGAAAATCATGTAATACACAAGAAAAAGTGTCACAATTACCTGTGATAGTGTGTTACGAAATGGGGAGACCTGTTGGTTTAGCTTTGTCTGCATATAGTGACTAAGTGTGTGTGTGTGTGTGTGTGTGTGTGTGTGTGTGTGTGTGTGTGTGTGTGTGTGTGTGTGTGTGTGTGTGTGTGTGTGTGTGTGTGTGTGTGTGTGTGTGTGTGTGTGTGTGTGTGTGTGTGTGTGTGTGTGTGTGTGTGTGTGTGTGTGTGTTCCCCAGGGGAGGCGAGGTGACCTGCTGGTGTCTCTGTGCTATAACCCAACAGCCAACACCATCACTGTGAACATCATCAAAGCACGCAATCTCAAAGCCATGGACATAGGAGGAACATCAGGTTAGTCTACTCTCCCTCCCTCCCTCCCTCCCTCCCTCCCTCCCTCCCTCCCCTATAATACTCTCAAAGCCATGGACATAGGAGGAACATCAGGTTAGTCTCCTCTCCTTCTCTCATTCCCTCCCTCCCTCCCTCCCCTATAACCCTCTCAAAGCCATGGACATAGGAGGAACATCAGGTTAGTCTCCTCTCCTTCCCTCCTTCCCTCCTTCCCTATAACCCTCTCAAAGCCATGGACATAGGAGGAACATCAGGTTAGTCTCCTCTCCTTCCCTCCTTCCCCCCTTCCCTATAACCCTCTCAAAGCCATGGACATAGGAGGAACATCAGGTTAGTCTCCTCTCCTTCCCTCCTTCCCTCCTTCCCTCCTTCCCTCCTTCCCTCCCTCCCCTATAACCCTCTCAAAGCCATGGACATAGGAGGAACATCAGTTTAGTCTCCTCTCCTTCCCTCCTTCCCTCCTTCCCTCCTTCCCTCCCTCCCTCCCCTATAACCCTCTCAAAGCCATGGACATAGGAGGAACATCAGTTTAGTCTCCTCTCCTTCCCTCCTTCCCTCCTTCCCTCCCTCCCCTATAACCCTCTCAAAGCCATGGACATAGGAGGAACATCAGGTTAGTCTCCTCTCCTTCCCTCCTTCCCTCCTTCCCTCCTTCCCTCCTTCCCTCCTTCCCTCCCTCCCCTATAACCCTCTCAAAGCCATGGACATAGGAGGAACATCAGGTTAGTCTCCTCTCCTTCCCTCCTCCAGTCGCCATACCCAAGCTCAAGACCAAACATTTTAAGTAGGCTAAAATTATGTAGACTAAAACCTTAATCATTCCAATCCCAAAGAAAATGCAACGGCTGACGGTGTATTTCATGATGTGGAAACAACATCGATTAAATCAGTTTCACTTGTCTAAACTTCTGTTGTTTCCATGTCCCCCCCCCCCAAATAAATAAAATAATGTGATGTTGCCGTTCGACATGGAAAATGACATGGTGAATTGTTTTATTTTTTTATTTCACGTTAGTTGACAATTTAACCAAATGAAAATCAAAACCAGACTTTGAAATGAGGTCTGTGCCCAGTGTCCTTCTTACTCATCATCCTCTCCATGCATCCCTAATCCCTACCTGTAGCCTGCCTCTAGTATAATGCATTTCCACCTCTCACTCATCCCTAATCCCTACCTGTAGCCTGCCTCTGGTATAATGCATTTCCACCTCTCACTCATCCCTAATCCCTACCTGTAGCCTGCCTCTAGTATAATTCATTTCCACCTCTCACTCATCCCTAATCCCTACCTGTAGCCTGCCTCTGCTATAATGCATTTCCACCTCTCACTCATCCCTAATCCCTACCTGTAGCCTACCTCTAGTATAATTCATTTCCACCTCTCACTCATCCCTAATCCCCACCTGTAGCCTGCCTCTGGTATAATGCATTTCCACCTCTCACTCATCCCTAATCCCTACCTGCAGCCTGCCTCTGGTATAATGCATTTCCACCTCTCACTCATCCCTAATCCCTACCTGTAGCCTGCCTCTGGTATAATGCATTTCCACCTCTCACTCATCCCTAATCCCTACCTGCAGCCTGCCTCTGGTATAATGCATTTCCACCTCTCACTCATCCCTAATCCCCACCTGTAGCCTGCCTCTGGTATAATGCATTTCCACCTCTCACTCATCCCTAATCCCTACCTGTAGCCTGCCTCTGGTATAATGCATTTCCACCTCTCACTCATCCCTAATCCCTACCTGTAGCCTGCCTCTGGTATAATGCATTTCCACCTCTCACTCATCCCTAATCCCTACCTGTAGCCTGCCTCTGGTATAATGCATTTCCACCTCTCACTCATCCCTAATCCCTACCTGTAGCCTGCCTCTGGTATAATGCATTTCCATCTCTCACTTTATCAGTGTTGCTCGTCCTGAATTAAAATTAGATATTGTAACAGATCAGTCTTGCTGGCAAAACATCATTAAATATTGCTAAGTTATTTATATATATTTATAGTTATTTAGCTATAGTGTGGAGTTCTAGATGTTGCGTAGGAATCACAATAATATCTGAGACAGGGGGAAACATTTATACGAGCCCTCTCAATGGCTACTATGTTGCAATATCAAAATTCTCTGAGCCACCTTGTTGATACACCGTTTCAGTATTCTCAGAGCCTCCTTGATGATACAATGTTTCAGTATTCTCAGAGCCACCTTGTTGATATAATGTTTCAGTATTCTCAGAGCCTCCTTGATGATACAATGTTTCAGTATTCTCAGAGCCACCTTGTTGATACAAAAATAATGGTAAATAATGGTAATAATGATTTGCCTGGGAGGGGGTCCCTGGGTGATCAGTTTGCCTGGGAGAGGGTCCCTGGGTCGTCAGTTTGCTTGGGAGGGGGTTCCTGGGTCATCAGTTTGCCTGGGAGAGGGTCCCTGGGTTATCAGTTTGCCTGGGAGGGGGTTCCTGGGTGATCAGTTTGCCTGGGAGGGGGTTCCTGGGTTATCAATTTGCCTGGGAGGGATTCCCTGGGTTATCAGTTTGCCTGGGAGGGGGTCCCTGGGTGATCAGTTTGCCTGGGAGGGAGTTCCTGGGTGATCAGTTTGCCTGGGAGGGGGTCCCTGGGTGATCAGTTTGCCTGGGAGGGAGTTCCTGGGTGATCTGTTTGCCTGGGAGGGAGTTCCTGGGTGATCTGTTTGCCTGGGAGGGGGTTCCTGGGTGATCTGTTTGCCTGGGATGGGGTCCCTGGGTCATCAGTTTGCCTGGGAGGGAGTTCCTGGGTCATCAGTTTGCCTGGGAGGGAGTTCCTGGGTCATCTGTTTGCCTGGGAGGGAGTTCCTGGGTCATCAGTTTGCCTGGGAGGGAGTTCCTGGGTCATCAGTTTGCCTGGGAGGGAGTTCCTGGGTGATCAGTTTGCCTGGGAGGGAGTTCCTGGGTCATCAGTTTGCCTGGGAGGGAGTTCCTGGGTCATCAGTTTGCCTGGGAGGGAGTTCCTGGGTGATCAGTTTGCCTGGGAGGGAGTTCCTGGGTCATCAGTTTGCCTGGGAGGGAGTTCCTGGGTCATCAGTTTGCCTGGGAGGGAGTTCCTGGGTCATCAGTTTGCCTGGGAGGGAGTTCCTGGGTCATCAGTTTGCCTGGGAGGGGTTCCTGGGTCATCAGTTTGCCAGTTTGTCCAGTTTGCCTGGGAGGGAGTTCCTGGGTCATCAGTTTGCCTGGGAGGGAGTTCCTGGGTCATCAGTTTGCCTGGGAGGGAGTTCCTGGGTCATCAGTTTGCCTGGGAGGGAGTTCCTGGGTCATCAGTTTGCCTGGGAGGGAGTTCCTGGGTCATCAGTTTGCCTGGGAGGGAGTTCCTGGGTCATCAGTTTGCCTGGGGGAGGGAGTTCCTGGGTCATCAGTTTGCCTGGGAGGGAGTTCCTGGGTCATCAGTTTGCCTGGGAGGGAGTTCCTGGGTCATCAGTTTGCCTGGGAGGGAGTTCCTGGGTCATCAGTTTGCCTGGGAGGGAGTTCCTGGGTCATCAGTTTGCCTGGGGGAGTTCCTGGGTCATCAGTTTGCCTGGGAGGGAGTTCCTGGGTCATCAGTTTGCCTGGGAGGGAGTTCCTGGGTCATCAGTTTGCCTGGGAGGGAGTTCCTGGGTCATCAGTTTGCCTGGGAGGGAGTTCCTGGGTCAGTTTGCCTGGGAGGGGTTCCTGGGTCCAGTTTGGGAGGGAGTTCCTGGGTCATCAGTTTGCCTGGGAGGGAGTTCCTGGGTCATCAGTTTGCCTGGGAGGGAGTTCCTGGGTGATCAGTTTGCCTGGGAGGGAGTTCCTGGGTCATCAGTTTGCCTGGGAGGGAGTTCCTGGGTCATCAGTTTGCCTGGGAGGGAGTTCCTGGGTCATCAGTTTGCCTGGGAGGGAGTTCCTGGGTCATCAGTTTGCCTGGGAGGGAGTTCCTGGGTCATCAGTTTGCCTGGGAGGAGTTCCTGGGTCATCAGTTTGCCTGGGAGGGAGTTCCTGGGTGATCAGTTTGCCTGGGAGGGAGTTCCTGGGTGATCAGTTTGCCTGGGAGGGAGTTCCTGGGTGATCAGTTTGCCTGGGAGGGAGTTCCTGGGTGATCAGTTTGCCTGGGAGGGAGTTCCTGGGTCATCAGTTTTGCCTGGGTCATCAGTTTGCCTGGGAGGGAGTTCCTGGGTCATCAGTTTGCCTGGGAGGGAGTTCCTGGGTCATCAGTTTGCCTGGGAGGGAGTTCCTGGGTCATCAGTTTGCCTGGGAGGGAGTTCCTGGGTCATCAGTTTGCCTGGGAGGGAGTTCCTGGGTCATCAGTTTGCCTGGGAGGGAGTTCCTGGGTCATCAGTTTGCCTGGGAGGGAGTTCCTGGGTCATCAGTTTGCCTGGGAGGGAGTTCCTGGGTCATCAGTTTGCCTGGGAGGGAGTTCCTGGGTCATCAGTTTGCCTGGGAGGGAGTTCCTGGGTCATCAGTTTGCCTGGGAGGGAGTTCCTGGGTCATCAGTTTGCCTGGGAGGGAGTTCCTGGGTCATCAGTTTGCCTGGGAGGGAGTTCCTGGGTCATCAGTTTGCCTGGGAGGGAGTTCCTGGGTGATCAGTTTGCCTGGGAGGGAGTTCCTGGGTCATCAGTTTGCCTGGGAGGGAGTTCCTGGGTCATCAGTTTGCCTGGGAGGGAGTTCCTGGGTCATCAGTTTGCCTGGGAGGGAGTTCCTGGGTCATCAGTTTGCCTGGGAGGGAGTTCCTGGGTCATCAGTTTGCCTGGGAGGGAGTTCCTGGGTCATCAGTTTGCCTGGGAGGGAGTTCCTGGGTCATCAGTTTGCCTGGGAGGGAGTTCCTGGGTAAGAAAAGGGTGAAGACCCCTGAACTCATGGATTAGATATTAATTTGATATTGCTTTAATGTGTCTTGATCTAACCTTTATTCCTCTTCTCCTCCTCCTCCTCCTCCTCCTCCTCCTCCTCCTCCTCCTCCTCCTCCTCCTCCTCCTCCTCCTCCTCCTCCTCCTCCTCCTCCTCCTCCTCCTCCTCCTCCACCACCTCCTCTTCCTTCTCCCTCTCCTCCTCCACCTCCTCCTCCACCTCATCCTCCCTCTCCTCCTCCACCTCCACTCCCACCTCCTCTTCCTCCTCCTCTTCTTCCACCTCCTCCTCCACCTCCTCTTCCTCCACCTCCTCCTCTACCTCCTCCACCGCCTCCACCTCCTCCTCCCCTTCCTCCTCCTCTTCCTCCTCTTCCTTCTCTTCCTCCTCCTCTTCCTCCTCCTCCACCTCTTCCTCCACCTCCTCCTCTTCCTCCTCCTCCTACACCTCCACCTCTTCCACTTCCACCTCTTCCTCTTCCACCTCCACCACCTCCTCCTCCACCTCCTCCTCTTCCTCCTCCTCCTCTTCCTCCTCCACCTCTTCCACTTCCACCTCTACCTCTTCCACCTCCACCACCTCCTCCTCCTCCACCTCCTCCTCTTCCTCCTCCTCCTCTTCCTCCTCTTCCTCTTCCACCTCCACCTCTTCCTCTTCCACCTCCTCCTCCTCCACCTACTCCTCTTCCTCCTTCTCCTCCTCCACCTACTCCTCTTCCTCCTCCTCCACCTCCTCTTCCTCCTCCTCCACCTCCTTCTCTTCCTCCACCTCTTCCTCCTCCTCCTCCTCCACCTCCTCCTCTTCCTCCTCCTCCACCTCTTCCTCCTCCTCCTACACCTCCACCTCCTCTTCATCCTCCTCCTCCACCTCCTCTTCCTCTTCATCCTCCTCCACCACCTCTTCCTCTTCCTCCACCTCTTCATCCTCCTCCTCCACCTCCTCTTCCTCTTCATCCTCCTCCTCCACCTCCTCCTCTTCCTCCACCTCTTCCTCCTCCTCCTCCTCCACCTCCTCCTCCACCTCTTCCACCTCCACCTCTTCCTCCTCTTCCTCCTCCTCTTCCACCTCCTCCACCTCCTCCTTTCAGACCCCTATGTGAAGCTTTGGCTGATGCACAAGGACAAACGCATTGAGAAGAAGAAGACAGTGACTATAAAGCGTTGTCTCAACCCCGTCTTCAATGAGTCTTTCCCCTTCGAGGTTCCGGCCCACGTCCTCCGGGAGACCACCATCATCATCACGGTCATGGACAAGGACCGGCTCAGCCGCAACGATGTCATCGGCAAGGTAAACAACTCACCGCTCCCTGCCCATTTTACCTGGGTTAAACCTGAGAACATCCCTGATTGGATTATTTTGATGGACAAAAAATCTCTCTCTCGCACTCCCTCCCTCTCTCTCTCTGTGTATCTCTCTTTGTCTCTCTCTTTGTCTCTCTCTCACTCTCTCTCTCTCCCCTTCTTTCTCTCTTTTTTTCCATCTCTCCCTCCCTCTCTCACTCTCTCTCTCTCCCCTTCTTTCTCTCTTTCTCTCCATCTCTCCCTACCCCCTCTCCCTCCCTCTCTCTCTCTATCTCTCTCCCTTTCTTTCTCTCTTTCTCTCCATCTCTCCCTACCCCCTCTCCCTCCCTCTCTCTATCTCTCCCCTTCTTTCTCTCTTTTCTCCATCTCTCCCTACCCCCTCTCCCTCCCTCTATCTCTCTCCCTTCTTTCTCTATTTTTCTCCATCTCTCCCTACCCCCTCTCCCTCCCTCTCTCTCTCTCTATCTCTCTCCCTTCTTTCTCTCTTTTTCTCCATCTCTCCCTACCCCCTCTCCCTCCCTCCCTCTCTCTCTCTCCATTTCTTTCTCTCTTTCTTTCCATCTCTCCCTACCCCCTCTCCCTCCCTCTCTCTCTCTATCTCTCTCCCTTTCTTTCTCTCTTTCTCTCCATCTCTCCCTACCCCCTCTCCCTCCCTCTCTCTCTATCTCTCTCCCTTTCTTTCTCTCTTTCTCTCCATCTCTCCCTACCCCCTCTCCCTCCCTCTCTCTCTATCTCTCCCCTTCTTTCTCTCTTTTCTCCATCTCTCCCTACCCCTCTCCCTCCCTCTCTATCTCTCTCCCTTCTTTCTCTCTTTTTCTCCATCTCTCCCTACCCCCTCTCCCTCCCTCCCTCTCTCTCTCTCCATTTCTTTCTCTCTTTCTTTCCATCTCTCCCTACCCCCTCTCCCTCCCTCCCTCTCTCTCTCTATCTCTCTCCCTTTCTTTCTCTCTTTCTCTCCATCTCTCCCTACCCCCTCTCCCTCCCTCTCTCTCTAACTCCCTTCTTTCTCTCTTTCTCTCCATCTCTTCCCACCCCTCTCCCTCCCTCCCTCTCTATCTCTCTCCCTTTCTTTCTCTCTTTCTCTCCATCTCTCCCTACCCCCTCTCCCTCCCTCTCTCTCTCTCTCTCTCTCTCCCCTTCTTTCTCTCTTTCTCTCCATCTCTCCCTACCCCCTCTCCCTCCCTCTCTCTCTATCTCTCTCCCCTTCTTTCTCTCTTTCTCTCCATCTCTCCCTACCCCCTCTCCCTTCCTCTCTCTCTCTCTCTCTCTCTCTCTCTCTCTCTCTCTCTCTCTCTCTCTCTCTCTCTCTCTCTCTCTCTCTCTCTCTCTCTCTCTCCCTTCCTCTCTCTTTCTTTCTCAGATCTACCTATCATGGAAGAGTGGGCCAGCGGAAGTGAAACACTGGAAGGACATGATGGGCCGGCCGCGTACCAATGTGGCCCAATGGCACGCTCTCAAGGCCTGATGGTCCCGCCTACCCCCTCTTCAGTGACCCCATACCCTCCCCCTCCCTCCAACGTCCAATCCCCATCCTTATGCACAACACTGACTAGCTACCAGGCTGCAAAATACGGGTACAATTAGCCATCCGCTCTCGTTACCTTTAGACCCCTCTGCCCTCCTCTCTTCTCCTCTCTTCTCCTCTATCTGTTCTATTCTACTTCTCTCCTCTCTTCCTCTGTTTCTTCTCATTCACCCCTGTCTCCCTCCGCCACCCTGCCAATGGGCCCCCTGTTTCTGTCTGTCTGTCCTTATGTTGAGCTCTGACGTGTGGTTTGTCTCTTCCCCACTGCAGCCTCTACTAGCCTACTGTAGGTACGGTGCCATTTTGGTCACTGCAACGATGTCCCATGGAATGACAGAAAATCTTTAAATAAAATAGTGCCATTATAAACAAATACTCCAAGTAACAGTAATATGAGTGTAATTCTGAGACGGACAAAACCCCTCTAGAAAATAATCTGTATGGAAATGATGTCTCCCTCTCCTTCTCTCCTTCTGTCCTTCTCTCCTTCTCTCCTGTGTGATGTCCCCCTCTCCTTCTCTCCTGTGTGATGTCTCCCTCTCCTTCTCTCCTCTGTGATGTCCCCCTCTCCTTCTCTCCTCTGTGATGTCCCCCTCTCCTTCTCTCCTCTGTGATGTCCCCCTCTCCTTCTCTCCTGTGTGATGTCCCCCTCTCCTTCTCTCCTGTGTGATGTCTCCCTCTCCTTCTCTCCTCTGTGATGTCCCCTCTCCTTCTCTCCTGTGTGATGTCTCCCTCTCCTTCTCTCCTGTGTGATGTCTCCCTCTCCTTCTCTCCTCTGTGATGTCTCCCTCTCCTTCTCTCCTCTGTGATGTCCCCCTCTCCTTCTCTCCTCTGTGATGTCCCCCTCTCCTTCTCTCCTGTGTGATGTCCCCCTCTCCTTCTCTCCTCTGTGATGTCTCCCTCTCCTTCTCTCCTCTGTGATGTCCCCCTCTCCTTCTCTCCTGTGTGATGTCCCCCTCTCCTTCTCTCCTGTGTGATGTCCCCCTCTCCTTCTCTCCTCTGTGATGTCTCCCTCTCCTTCTCTCCTCTGTGATGTCTCCCTCTCCTTCTCTCCTCTGTGATGTCCCCTCTCCTTCTCTCCTGTGTGATGTCTCCCTCTCCTTCTCTCCTTCTCTCCTGTGTGATGTCTCCCTCTCCTTCTCTCCTCTGTGATGTCTCCCTCTCCTTCTCTCCTCTGTGATGTCTCCCTCTCCTTCTCTCCTGTGTGATGTCTCCCTCTCCTTCTCTCCTTCTCTCCTGTGTGATGTCTCCCTCTCCTTCTCTCCTCTGTGATGTCTCCCTCTCCTTCTCTCCTCTGTGATGTCTCCCTCTCCTTCTCTCCTGTGTGATGTCCCCCTCTCCTTCTCTCCTGTGTGATGTCCCCCTCTCCTTCTCTCCTGTGTGATGTCCCCCTCTCCTTCTCTCCTCTGTGATGTCTCCCTCTCCTTCTCTCCTCTGTGATGTCTCCCTCTCCTTCTCTCCTGTGTGATGTCCCCCTCTCCTTCTCTCCTGTGTGATGTCTCCCTCTCCTTCTCTCCTCTGTGATGTCTCCCTCTCCTTCTCTCCTCTGTGATGTCTCCCTCTCCTTCTCTCCTGTGTGATGTCTCCCTCTCCTTCTCTCCTCTGTGATGTCTCCCTCTCCTTCTCTCCTCTGTGATGTCCCCCTCTCCTTCTCTCCTGTGTGATGTCTCCCTCTCCTTCTCTCCTCTGTGATGTCTCCCTCTCCTTCTCTCCTCTGTGATGTCTCCCTCTCCTTCTCTCCTCTGTGATGTCTCCCTCTCCTTCTCTCCTGTGTGATGTCCCCCTCTCCTTCTCTCCTCTGTGATGTCCCCCTCTCCTTCTCTCCTGTGTGATGTCTCCCTCTCCTTCTCTCCTCTGTGATGTCTCCCTCTCCTTCTCTCCTTCTCTCCTCTGTGATGTCTCCCTCTCCTTCTCTCCTCTGTGATGTCTCCCTCTCCTTCTCTCCTCTGTGATGTCTCCCTCTCCTTCTCTCCTTCTCTCCTCTGTGATGTCTCCCTCTCCTTCTCTCCTCTGTGATGTCTCCCTCTCCTTCTCTCCTCTGTGATGTCTCCCTCTCCTTCTCTCCTCTGTGATGTCTCCCTCTCCTTCTCTCCTTCTCTCCTCTGTGATGTCTCCCTCTCCTTCTCTCCTCTGTGATGTCTCCCTCTCCTTCTCTCCTCTGTGATGTCTCCCTCTCCTTCTCTCCTCTGTGATGTCCCCTCTCCTTCTCTCCTTCTCTCCTTCTCTCCTCTGTGATGTCTCCCTCTCCTTCTCTCCTTCTCTCCTTCTCTCCTCTGTGATGTCTCCCTCTCCTTCTCTCCTCTGTGATGTCCCCCTCTCCTTCACTTCCTGTATGTGTCTATATTGGTTGGAATTGTCCCAGCCATCTCTCTCTCTCTTTCTGAACGTGTCTACCCTCTCTATCTCTTCTCCTTGTTATGACCTTCTCTCTCTTCTCTGGAAAGTGGTATAACGTTCAACTGAAGTTGTAGAGAGAAAGAAACCAATCAATACTGTTTGTGATGATAACAGAACCTGAAGATCACTGGACAGCAAATGGAATTATTGACACTTGATGCTGTTCTCTCTCTCTCTCTCTCTCTCTCTCTCTCTCTCTCTCTCTCTCTCTCTCTCTCTCTCTCTCTCTCTCTCTCTCTCTCTCTCTCTCTCTCTCTCTCTCTCTCTCTCTCTCTCTCTCTCTCTCTCTCTCTCTCTCTCTCTCTCTCTCGCTCTCTCTCTCTCTCTGTCTCTCTCTCTCTCTCTCTGTCTCTCTCTCTCTCTCTCTCTCTCTCTCTCTCTCTCTCTCTCTCTCTCTCTCTCTCTCTCTCTCTCTCTCTCTCTCTCTCTCTCTCTCTGTCTCTCTCTCTCTCTCTCTCTCTCTCTCTCTCTCTCTCTCTCTCTCTCTCTCTCTCTCTCTCTGTCTCTCTCTCTCTCTCTCTGCTCTCTCTGTCTCTCTCTCTCTCTCTCTCTCTCTCTCTCTCTCTCTCTCCTCTCTCTCTCTCTCTCTCTCTCTCTCTCTCTCTCTCTCTCTCTCTCTCTCTCTCTCTCTCTCTCTCTCTCTCTCTCTCTCTCTCTCTCTCTCTGGCACAATATTAGTCTCTCTCTCTCTCTCTCTCTCCCTCTCTCTCTCTCTCTCTCTCTCTCTCTCTCTCTCTCTCTCTCTCTCTCTCTCTCTCTCCCTCCCTCTCTCTCTCTCTCCCTCTCTCTTTGACTCTCCCCCTTGCTGGACCCCGTGTTGTCTGTGTGCTGTGGGTGCTGTGTTGTAGCTCCAAAAAACGTATAGATTATTAAAAAACGAACTGAATGAACTGAACTTTGAGCTACGGAACACTTCTTCCTGCCATTCCCAGGGAAACAGCCCTGATTGGAGAGAGAAAAAATAGGATGATGAAACAACAACAAAAACATGAAAAGAAATACAACAAAAAATGATGTCGTTTTTCATAAAAATGAAGAATACTGAAGAATACAATTCAAAATGTTATTTCAATGTAAAGATGATGTGGGATATATAAGAAGCACAAAAAAAAGCTGTTTTATTGTGTGTGTGTGTGTGTGTGTGTGTGTGTGTGTGTGTGTGTGTGTGTGTGTGTGTGTGTGTGTGTGTGTGTGTGTGTGTGTGTGTGTGTGTGTGTGTGTGTGTGTGTGTGTGTGTGTGTGTGTGTGTGTGTGTGTGTGTGTGTGTGTGTGTGTGTGTGTGTGTGTGTGTGTGTGTGTGTGTGTGTTCACTGATGCAGCACACCATTCAAACATCCGATATCTTCATCTCTTGATCAACATACACCTAGATAACACATTATATTATTCTACATCATCTATATATCAAACCGGTTTCTCTTTTCCCTCTTTCTTTAGCCCCTCATTACAACTAAAGCTTTGGGGGGAAATGTATCTGCACTTCTTTGACAAATGTAATAATAATACTAACAATAACAATAACAGTTTTATTGATATTAATAATAACACTGATAATGCTGCTGATGGTAATGAAGTTGATCATAGCTAAAGAGAACCGAAGGGGTGAGTAACAGTAGAATGGAGAGGTCAGGAGGTTATGTAGTCTAGTCTGGAGGTCAGGAGGTTATGTAGTCTAGTCTGGAGATCAGGAGGTCAGGAGGTTATGTAGTCTAGTCTGGAGGTCAGGAGGTCAGGAGGTTATGTAGTCTAGTCTGGAGGTCAGGAGGTTATGTAGTCTAGTCTGGAGGTCAGGAGGTTATGTAGTCTAGTCTGGAGGTCTGTGGTAGTCTGGAGGTCAGGAGGTTATGTAGTCTAGTCTGGAGGTCAGGAGGTTATGTAGTCTAGTCTGGAGGTCAGGAGGTTATGTAGTCTAGTCTGTGGTAGTCTGGAGGTCAGGAGGTTATGTAGTCTAGTCTGGAGGTCAGGAGGTTATGTAGTCTAGTCTGGAGGTCAGGAGGTTATGTAGTCTAGTCTGTGGTAGTCTGGAGGTCAGGAGGTTATGTAGTCTAGTCTGGAGGTCAGGAGGTTATGTAGTCTAGTCTGGAGGTCAGGAGGTTATGTAGTCTAGTCTGTGGTAGTCTGGAGGTCAGGAGGTTATGTAGTCTAGTCTGGAGGTCAGGAGGTTATGTAGTCTAGTCTGTGGTAGTCTGGAGGTCAGGAGGTTATGTAGTCTAGTCTGGAGGTCAGGAGGTTATGTAGTCTAGTCTGGAGGTCAGGAGGTTATGTAGTCTAGTCTGGAGGTCAGGAGGTTATGTAGTCTAGTCTGTGGTAGTCTGGAGGTCAGGAGGTTATGTAGTCTAGTCTGGAGATCAGGAGGTTATGTAGTCTAGTCTGGAGGTCAGGAGGTTATGTAGTCTAGTCTGGAGGTCAGGAGGTTATGTAGTCTAGTCTGTGGTAGTCTGGAGGTCAGGAGGTTATGTAGTCTAGTCTGGAGGTCAGGAGGTTATGTAGTCTAGTCTGGAGGTCAGGAGGTTATGTAGTCTAGTCTGGAGGTCAGGAGGTTATGTAGTCTAGTCTGGAGGTCAGGAGGTTATGTAGTCTAGTCTGTGGTAGTCTGGAGGTCAGGAGGTTATGTAGTCTAGTCTGGAGGTCAGGAGGTTATGTAGTCTAGTCTGGAGGTCAGGAGGTTATGTAGTCTAGTCTGGAGGTCAGGAGGTTATGTAGTCTAGTCTGTGGTAGTCTGGAGGTCAGGAGGTTATGTAGTCTAGTCTGGAGGTCAGGAGGTTATGTAGTCTAGTCTGTGGTAGTCTGGAGGTCAGGAGGTTATGTAGTCTAGTCTGGAGGTCAGGAGGTTATGTAGTCTAGTCTGGAGGTCAGGAGGTTATGTAGTCTAGTCTGGAGGTCAGGAGGTTATGTAGTCTAGTCAGGAGGTCAGGAGGTTATGTAGTCTAGTCTGTGGTAGTCTGGAGGTCAGGAGGTTATGTAGTCTAGTCTGTGGTAGTCTGGAGGTCAGGAGGTTATGTAGTCTAGTCAGGAGGTCAGGAGGTTATGTAGTCTAGTCTGTGGTAGTCTGGAGGTCAGGAGGTTATGTAGTCTAGTCTGGAGGTCAGGAGGTTATGTAGTCTAGTCTGGAGGTCAGGAGGTTATGTAGTCTAGTCTGGAGGTCAGGAGGTTATGTAGTCTAGTCTGTGGTAGTCTGGAGGCCAGGAGGTTATGCAGTCCAGCCAAGTCAGCTGATGCTGTGTTTGATAGGCATTGTTAGGCAAGTCACCTGGGATTCTCTGTAACCTGGAGGTAATGCCACAGTACCCATGGAGACATACTGCTCAGTTAATACTCTGAACTACAATACCCATGGAGACACACTGCTCAGTAAATACTCTGAACTACAATACCCATGGAGACACACTGCTCAGTAAATACTCTGAACTACAATACCCATGGAGACACACTGCTCAGTAAATACTCTGAACTACAATACCCATGGAGACACACTGCTCAGTTAATACACTGAACTACAATACCCATGGAGACACACTGCTCAGTAAATACTCTGAACTACAAAACCCATGGAGACACACTGCTCAGTAAATACTCTGAACTACAATACCCATGGAGACACACTGCTCAGTAAATACTCTGAACTACAATACCCATGGAGACACACTGCTCAGTAAATACTATGAACTACAATACCCATGGAGACACACTGCTCAGTAAATACTCTGAACTACAGTACCCATGGAGACACACTGCTCAGTATATACTCTGAACTACAATACCCATGGAGACACACTGCTCAGTTAATACTCTGAACTACAATACCCATGGAGACACACTGCTCAGTAAATACTCTGAACTACAATACCCATGGAGACACACTGCTCAATAAATACTCTGAACTACAATACCCATGGAGACACACTGCTCAGTTAATACTCTGAACTACAGTACCCATGGAGACACACTGCTCAGTAAATACTCTGAAATACAATACCCATGGAGACACACTGCTCAGTAAATACTCTGAACTACAATACCCATGGAGACACACTGCTCAGTAAATACTCTGAACTACAATACCCATGGAGACACACTGCTCAGTAAATACTCTGAACTACAGTACCCATGGAGACACACTGCTCAGTAAATACTATGAACTACAATACCCATGGAGACACACTGCTCAGTAAATACTCTGAACTACAATACCCATGGAGACACACTGCTCAGTAAATACTCTGAACTACAGTACCCATGGAGACACACTGCTCAGTAAATACTATGAATTACAATACCCATGGAGACACACTGCTCAGTAAATACTCTGAACTACAATACCCATGGAGACACACTGCTCAGTAAATACTCTGAACTACAATACCCATGGAGACACACTGCTCAGTAAATAATCTGAACTACAGTACCCATGGAGACACACTGCTCAGTAAATACTCTTAACTGTCTGTGAGGGTAACGTGGAGGACAGGGGATCCACTTGATTTGTCTGTCTGACTGTGAGGGTAACGTGGAAGACAGGGGATCCACTTGATTTGTCTGTCTGACTGTGAGGGTAACGTGGAGGACAGGGGATCCACTTGATTTGTCTGTCTGACTGTGAGGGTAACGTGGAAGACAGGGGATCCACTTGATTTGTCTGTCTGACTGTGAGGGTAACGTGGAAGACAGGGGATCCACTTGATTTGTCTCTCTGACTGTGAGGGTAACGTGGAGGACAGGGGATCCACTTGATTTGTCTGTCTGACTGTGAGGGTAACGTGGAAGACAGGGGATCCACTTGATCTGTCTGTCTGTGAGGGTAACGTGGAGGACAGGTGATCCACTTGATTTGTCTGTCTGACTGTGAGGGTAACATGGAGGACCGGGGAACCACTTGATTTGTCTGTCTGTCTGTGAGGGTAACGTGGAGGACAGGGGATCCACTTGATTTGTCTGTCTGACTGTGAGGGTAACATGGAGGACCGGGGAACCACTTGATTTGTCTGTCTGTCTGTGAGGGTAACGTGGAGGACAGGGGATCCACTTGATTTGTCTGTCTGTCTGTGAGGGTAACGTGGAGGACAGGGGATCCACTTGATTTGTCTGTCTGTGACTGTGAGGGTAACGTGGAGGACAGGGGATCCACTTGATTTGTCTGTCTGTGACTGTGAGGGTAACGTGGAAGACAGGTGATCCACTTGATTTGTCTGTCTGTCTGTGAGGGTAACGTGGAGGACAGGGGATCCACTTGATTTGTCTGTCTGTGACTGTGAGGGTAACGTGGAGGACAGGGGATCCACTTGATTTGTCTGTCTGTGACTGTGAGGGTAACGTGGAGGACAGGGGATCCACTTGATTTGTCTGTCTGTGACTGTGAGGGTAACGTGGAAGACGGGGGATCCACTTGATTTGTCTGTCTGTGACTGTGAGGGTAACGTGGAAGACGGGGGATCCACTTGATTTGTCTGTCTGTGACTGTGAGGGTAACGTGGAAGACAGGGGATCCACTTGATTTGTCTGTCTGTGACTGTGAGGGTAACGTGGAAGACAGGTGATCCACTTGATTTGTCTGTCTGTCTGTGAGGGTAACGTGGAGGACAGGGGATCCACTTGATTTGTCTGTCTGTGACTGTGAGGGTAACGTGGAAGACGGGGGATCCACTTGATTTGTCTGTCTGTGACTGTGAGGGTAACGTGGAAGACAGGGGATCCACTTGATTTGTCTGTCTGTCTGTGAGGGTAACGTGGAAGATGGGGGATCCACTTGATTTGTCTGTCTGTCTGTGAGGGTAACGTGGAAGACAGGGGATCCACTTGATTTGTCTGTCTGTCTGTGAGGGTAACGTGGAAGATGGGGGATCCACTTGATTTGTCTGTCTGTCTGTGAGGGTAACGTGGAAGATGGGGGAACCACTTGATTTGTCTGTCTGTCTGTGAGGGTAACGTGGAAGATGGGGGATCCACTTGATTTGTCTGTCTGTCTGTGAGGGTAACGTGGAAGACAGGGGATCCACTTGATTTGTCTGTCTGTCTGTGAGGGTAACGTGGAAGATGGGGGAACCACTTGATTTGTCTGTCTGTCTGTGAGGGTAACGTGGAAGATGGGGGAACCACTTGATTTGTCTGTCTGTGACTGTGAGGGTAACGTGGAAGATGGGGGAACCACTTGATTTGTCTGTCTGTCTGTGAGGGTAACGTGGAAGATGGGGGATCCACTTGATTTGTCTGTCTGTCTGTGAGGGTAACGTGGAAGATGGGGGCAGGGTAAACCCCTCTGTGTAATGTTCTGAACGCAGCATTTTATTTTTCTGCTGATGTGTTCTTCTGTTTCTGTCCCGTCCTGACCTCATCAACCCAGAACACTTTGCTCAGGGTTTTCTCTGCACAGCATATTTATTTTTTGCAACATTCAGTTGTGATGCCATGGAGGCTCTCTTTTGTGGTGTTTGAATGTAGGCAACTTTGACAGTAAATCATATGGAAACGAGTACTGTGATTTGTAAGAGAACATCAGACCCACAGACAGTCAGTGTGCATTTATATCAAAGTGCACAACACAGGGTATCTGTATGTTAGTATCTCAGTGAGTCTCTGCCTCTCCCTCCCTCACTCGTCTCTCTCTCTCTCTCCCTCCCTCACTCCTCTCTCTCTCTCTCCCTCCCTCACTCCTCTCTCTCTCTCTCCCTCCCTCACCCCCTCTCTCTCCCTCCCTCACTCCTCTATCTCTCCCTCCCTCACTACTCTCTCTCTCTCCCTCCCTCACTCCTCTCTCTCTCTCTCTCTCTCTCTCCTCTCTCTCCTCTCCCTTCTCCCCTCTCTCCCTCTCCCTCCTCTCCCCCTCTCTCCCTCACTCCTCTCTCTCTCTCTGTCTCTGTCTCTCTCTCTCTCTCTCTCTCTCTCTCTCTCTCTCTCTCTCTCTCTCTCTCTCTCTCTCTCTCTCTCCCCCTCTCTCCTCTCTCTCCCCCCTCTCTCCCTCTCTCCTCTCTCTCCCCCTCTCTCCCTCTCCCTCCTCTCCTCCCCTCTCTCTCTCTCTCCCCTCTCCCTCCTCTCCCCCTCTCTCTACCCCTCTCTCCCTCCCTCTCTCTCGCTCTCTCCCCTCTCTCCCTCTCCCTCCTCTCCTCCCTCTCTCCCTCTCCCCCTATTTGACAGCCTAGTGCCCGGGGTGTTACAGCATGGAGGGACAGAGGAACCCTGTTTTGACAGCCTGGGGGTAGGGGGATAGAGGGTAGGGAGATAGGGAGTAGGGGAAAGGGAGATAGGTAGGTAGGGAGTAGGAAGGAGGGGAGGAGGGGGTTGGGAGGAAGGGAGGTAGTGAGGTTAGGCACTAGGCTTGTTGTTCTATGGTGAGACTGCAGAGTAGCATCAGGTCACGTGACTGAGGACAACATTCTATTCAGAACAGCATAAGAGAACTCAGGTGTATTTCTATCAACATGTATCAGCAGGAGCACTCCCCTCTCTCCCTCTCCTCCCTCTCTCTCTCCCCCCTCTCTTCCTCCTCTCCTCTCCTCTCCTCCCCTCTCCTCCCCTCTCTCCTCTCCTCCCCCTCTCTCCCTCTCCCTCCTCTCCCCCTCTTTCCCCTCCCTCCTCCTCTCCTCTCTCTCTCTCTCTCTCTCTCTCTCTCTCTCTCTCTCTCTCTCCCCCCTCTCTCCCTCTCCCTCCTCTCCCCCTTTCTCCATCTCCCCCTCTCCTCCACCCTCTCTCCCTCTCCCTCCTCTCCTCCCCTCTCCTTCCCTCTTTCTCTCTCCCCTCTCCTCCCCTCTCTCCCTCTCCCTCTCTCTCCTCTCCTCCCCTCTCTCTCTCTCTCCCCTCTCCTCCCACTCTCTCTATCCTCCCTCTCCCTCCTCTCCTCTCTCTCTCTCCCCTCTCCTCCCGTCTCTCTCTCTCCCCCCTCTCTCCCTCTCCCTCCTCTCCCCCCTGGTGTTTATCTATCAACATGTATCGGCAGGAGCCTCTTCTGAGTAAATCTGACACGTGTATCGACAGAACAAACAATAGGCTTACGTTTTGGTATGAATGGCCTTCATCAGAGCCTTGAGTGGGGTGGGCGACACCTAAACTATCTATAAAGGAGTATGTAAACATTTGGCTATTTCAGCCACACCCATTGCTGAAAGGTGTATAATGTCGAGCCAGGAGAACGCTACCTGCCCCAATGCACAGTGCCAACTGTAAAGTTTGGTGGAGGAGGAATAATGGTCTGGTTAAGTTTTCATGGTTCGGGACCCTTAGTTCCAGCGAAGGGAAATCTTAACGCTACAGGGCCCTTTCCTGTTTCAGCATGACAATGCCCTCGTGCACAAAGTGAAGTCCAGACTGAAATGGTTTGTAGAGATCGGTGTGGAAGAAATTGACTGGCCTGCACAAAGCCATGACCTAAACTCCATTGAACACCTTTGGGATGAATTGGAACGCCGACTGCGAGCCAGACCTAATCGCCCAACATCAGTGCCCCGACCTCACTAATGCTCTTGTTGGTGAATGGAAGCAAGTCCCTGCAGCAATGTCAGAACATCTAGTGGAAAGCCTTCCCAGAAGAGTGGAGGCTGTTATAACAGCAATGTTCTAACATCTAGTGGAAAGGGGAGGACAAACTCCACATTAATACCACCAGATTTTGAAATGAGATGTTGGATGAGGAGGTGTCCACATACTTTTGGTCAGGTAGTGTATATGAGCAGGTGTCCATATACTTTTGGTCAGGTAGTGTATATGAGCAGGTGTCCATATACTTTAGGTCAGGTAGTGTATATGAGCAGGTGTCCATATACTTTAGGTCAGGTAGTGTATATGAGCGGGTGTCCACATACTTTTGGTCAGATAGTGTATATGAGCAGGTGTCTACATACTTTTGGTCAGGTAGTGTATATGAGCAGGTGTCCACATACTTTTGGTCATGTAGTGTAGATGAGCAGGTGTCCACATACTTTTGGTCAGGTAGTGTATATGAGCAGGTGTCCATATACTTTAGGTCAGGTAGTGTATATGAGCGGGTGTCCACATACTTTTGGTCAGATAGTGTATATGAGCAGGTGTCTACATACCTTTGGTCAGGTAGTGTATATGAGCAGGTGTCCACATACTTTTGGTCATGTAGTGTAGATGAGCAGGTGTCCACATACTTTTGGTCATGTAGTGTATATGAGCAGGTGTCCACATACTTTTGGTCAGGTAGTGTATATGAGCAGGTGTCCACATACTTTTGGTCATGTGGTGTAGATGAGCAGTGTGTGTCTCTGTTTTAGTCTTTTCAATGACAA
Organism: Oncorhynchus gorbuscha; assembly: GCF_021184085.1. Taxonomy (NCBI): domain Eukaryota; kingdom Metazoa; phylum Chordata; class Actinopteri; order Salmoniformes; family Salmonidae; genus Oncorhynchus; species Oncorhynchus gorbuscha. The sequence goes on from NC_060173.1 coordinate 3,856,348, forward strand.
GCAACATAAAATAACTGTCATCTAAGCCAAAAGCGAGGGCCTTGTTAATTCCCAGAAGGCTTAGAAATGTCTCCCTCCAATACTGAAAGGCAGCAATAGAATGACATTGTTTTATAGGTCCTGTCAATAAATCTATCAGATCTACGTAGAAACAGAGATTATTTTGATTTATTCTCCCTGATAGGCACCAGTTGGAGCATCCTGGGGTAAGGAATGATAAGATTAATCCAAGTTCTGGACAAGAATCTCCGTTGAACATGCTATTTAATCAGTAGATGTGGTGTAGAGGTGTTAAGGTGAGTTCAGCCAGACGACCTCCCGTAAAGGTCACTCCTTCAGTAGATGTGGTGTAGAGGGGTTAAAGGTCACCCCTTCAGTAGATGTGGTGTAGAGGGGTTAAAGGTCACCCCTTCAGTAGATGTGGTGTAGAGGGGTTAAAGGTCACCCCTTCAGTAGATGTGGTGTAGAGGGGTTAAAGGTCACCCCTGGTTTAAACCCTTATTGTGTGTACTCATCTCTAGCATGTAGGGAGTAAAGCATTATTCTGATATATAACTGAATG
>NC_060173.1:3866909-3951909 GCF_021184085.1 Oncorhynchus gorbuscha
GGAAATACCATGGTTGAACCAACTACCTGGGACAGGAAATACCATGGTTGATCATGTCCAACTACCTGGGACAGGAAATACCATGGTTGAACCAACTACCTGGGACAGGAAATACCATGGTTGAACCAACTACCTGGGACAGGAAATACCATGGTTGAACCAACTACCTGGGACAGGAAATACCATGGTTGAACCAACTACCTGGGACAGGAAATACCATGGTTGAACCAACTACCTGGGACAGGAAATACCATGGTTGAACCAACTACCTGGGACAGGAAATACCATGGTTGATCATGAACCAACTACCTGGGACAGGAAATACCATGGTTGAACCAACTACCTGGGACAGGAAATACCATGGTTGAACCAACTACCTGGGACAGGAAATACCATGGTTGAACCAACTACCTGGGACAGGAAATACCATGGTTGAACCAACTACCTGGGACAGGAAATACCATGGTTGAACCAACTACCTGGGACAGGAAATACCATGGTTGAACCAACTACCTGGGACAGGAAATACCATGGTTGAACCAACTACCTGGGACAGGAAATACCATGGTTGAACCAACTACCTGGGACAGGAAATACCATGGTTGAACCAACTACCTGGGACAGGAAATACCATGGTTGAACCAACTACCTGGGACAGGAAATACCATGGTTGAACCAACTACCTGGGACAGGAAATACCATGGTTGAACCAACTACCTGGGACAGGAAATACCATGGTTGAACCAACTACCTGGGACAGGATAAACTACCTGGGTTGAATGGTTGAACCAACTACCTGGGACAGGAAATACCATGGTTGAACCAACTACCTGGGACAGGAAATACCATGGTTGAACCAACTACCTGGGACAGGAAATACCATGGTTGAACCAACTACCTGGGACAGGAAATACCATGGTTGAACCAACTACCTGGGACAGGAAATACCATGGTTGAACCAACTACCTGGGACAGGAAATACCATGGCTGAACCAACTACCTGGGACAGGAAATACCATGGCTGAACCAACTACCTGGGACAGGAAATACCATGGTTGAACCAACTACCTGGGACAGGAAATACCATGGTTGAACCAACTACCTGGGACAGGAAATACCATGGTTGAACCAACTACCTGGGACAGGAAATACCATGGTTGAACCAACTACCTGGGACAGGAAATACCATGGTTGAACCAACTACCTGGGACAGGAAATACCATGGTTGAACATGTCCAACTACCTGGGACAGGAAATACCATGGTTGAACATGTCCAACTACCTGGGACAGGAAATACCATGGTTGAACATGTCCAACTACCTGGGACAGGAAATACCATGGTTGAACCAACTACCTGGGACAGGAAATACCATGGTTGAACCAACTACCTGGGACAGGAAATACCATGGTTGAACCAACTACCTGGGACAGGAAATACCATGGTTGAACCAACTACCTGGGACAGGAAATACCATGGTTGATCACCAACTACCTGGGACAGGAAATACCATGGTTGAACCAACTACCTGGGACAGGAAATACCATGGTTGAACATGTCCAACTACCTGGGACAGGAAATACCATGGTTGAACATGTCCAACTACCTGGGACAGGAAATACCATGGTTGAACCAACTACCTGGGACAGGAAATACCATGGTTGAACCAACTACCTGGGACAGGAAATACCATGGTTGAACCAACTACCTGGGACAGGAAATACCATGGTTGAACATGTCCAACTACCTGGGACAGGACATACCATGGTTGAACATGTCCAACTACCTGGGACAGGAAATACCATGGTTGAACCAACTACCTGGGACAGGAAACACCATGGTTGAACCAACTACCTGGGACAGGAAATACCATGGTTGAACCAACTACCTGGGACAGGAAATACCATGGTTGAACATGTCCAACTACCTGGGACAGGAAATACCATGGTTGAACCAAATACCTGGGACAGGAAATACCATGGTTGAACCAACTACCTGGGACAGGAAATACCATGGTTGAACCAACTACCTGGGACAGGAAACACCATGGTTGATCATGTCCAACTACCTGGGACAGGATATACCATGGTTGATCATGTCCAACTACCTGGGACAGGAAATACCATGGTTGAACCAACTACCTGGGACAGGAAATACCATGGTTGAACCAACTACCTGGGACAGGAAATACCATGGTTGAACCAACTTGGGACAGGAAATACCATGGTTGAACCAACTACCTGGGACAGGAAATACCATGGTTGAACCAACTACCTGGGACAGGAAATACCATGGTTGAACCAACTACCTGGGACAGGAAATACCATGGTTGAACCAACTACCTGGGACAGGAAATACCATGGTTGAACCAACTACCTGGGACAGGAAATACCATGGTTGAACCAACTACCTGGGACAGGAAATACCATGGTTGAACCAACTACCTGGGACAGGAAATACCATGGTTGAACCAACTACCTGGGACAGGAAATACCATGGTTGAACCAACTACCTGGGACAGGAAATACCATGGTTGAACCAACTACCTGGGACAGGAAATACCATGGTTGAACATGTCCAACTACCTGGGACAGGAAATACCATGGTTGAACATGTCCAACTACCTGGGACAGGAAATACCATGGTTGAACCAACTACCTGGGACAGGAAATACCATGGTTGAACCAACTACCTGGGACAGGAAATACCATGGTTGAACCAACTACCTGGGACAGGAAATACCATGGTTGAACCAACTACCTGGGACAGGAAATACCATGGGAAATACCATGGTTGATCATGTCCAACTACCTGGGACAGGAAATACCATGGTTGAACCAACTACCTGGGACAGGAAATACCATGGTTGAACATGTCCAACTACCTGGGACAGGAAATACCATGGTTGAACATGTCCAACTACCTGGGACAGGAAATACCATGGTTGAACCAACTACCTGGGACAGGAAATACCATGGTTGAACCAACTACCTGGGACAGGAAATACCATGGTTGAACATGTCCAACTACCTGGGACAGGAAATACCATGGTTGAACATGTCAGGAAAACTACCTGGGACAGGAAATACCATGGTTGAACCAACTACCTGGGACAGGAAATACCATGGTTGAACCAACTACCTGGGACAGGAAATACCATGGTTGAACCAACTACCTGGGACAGGAAATACCATGGTTGAACCAACTACCTGGGACAGGAAATACCATGGTTGAACCAACTACCTGGGACAGGAAATACCATGGTTGAACCAACTACCTGGGACAGGAAATACCATGGTTGAACCAACTACCTGGGACAGGAAATACCATGGTTGATCATGGTTGAACCAACTACCTGGGACAGGAAATACCATGGTTGAACCAACTACCTGGGACAGGTCCATGGTTGAACTACCTGGGACAGGAAATACCATGGTTGAACCAACTACCTGGGACAGGAAATACCATGGTTGAACCAACTACCTGGGACAGGAAATACCATGGTTGAACCAACTACCTGGGACAGGAAATACCATGGTTGAACCAACTACCTGATCATGGTTGAACCAACTACCTGGGACAGGAAATACCATGGTTGAACCAACTACCTGGGACAGGAAATACCATGGTTGAACCAACTACCTGGGACAGGAAATACCATGGTTGAACCAACTACCTGGGACAGGAAATACCATGGTTGAACCAACTACCTGGGACAGGAAATACCATGGTTGAACCAACTACCTGGGACAGGAAATACCATGGTTGAACCAACTACCTGGGACAGGAAATACCATGGTTGAACCAACTACCTGGGACAGGAAATACCATGGTTGAACCAACTACCTGGGACAGGAAATACCATGGTTGAACCAACTACCTGGGACAGGAAATACCATGGTTGAACCAACTACCTGGGACAGGAAATACCATGGTTGAACCAACTACCTGGGACAGGAAATACCATGGTTGAACCAACTACCTGGGACAGGAAATACCATGGTTGAACCAACTACCTGGGACAGGAAATACCATGGTTGAACCAACTACCTGGGACAGGAAATACCATGGTTGAACCAACTACCTGGGACAGGAAATACCATGGGTTACCAGGACAGGAAATACCAACTACCTGGGACAGGAAATACCATGGTTGAACCAACTACCTGGGACAGGAAATACCATGGTTGAACCAACTACCTGGGACAGGAAATACCATGGTTGAACCAACTACCTGGGACAGACAGGAAATACCATGGTTGAACCAACTACCTGGGACAGGAAATACCATGGTTGAACCAACTACCTGGGACAGGAAATACCATGGTTGAACCAACTACCTGGGACAGGAAATACCATGGTTGAACCAACTACCTGGGACAGGAAATACCATGGTTGAACCAACTACCTGGGACAGGAAATACCATGGTTGAACCAACTACCTGGGACAGGAAATACCATGGTTGAACCAACTACCTGGGACAGGAAATACCATGGTTGAACCAACTACCTGGGACAGGAAATACCATGGTTGAACCAACTACCTGGGACAGGAAATACCATGGTTGAACCAACTACCTGGGACAGGAAATACCATGGTTGAACCAACTACCTGGGACAGGAAATACCATGGTTGAACCAACTACCTGGGACAGGAAATACCATGGTTGAACCAACTACCTGGGACAGGAAATACCATGGTTGAACCAACTACCTGGGACAGGAAATACCATGGTTGAACCAACTACCTGGGACAGGAAATACCATGGTTGAACCAACTACCTGGGACAGGAAATACCATGGTTGAACCAACTGAACCCTGGGACAGGAAATACCATGGTTGAACCAACTACCTGGGACAGGAAATACCATGGTTGAACCAACTACCTGGGACAGGAAATACCATGGTTGAACCAACTACCTGGGACAGGAAACACCATGGTTGAACCAACTACCTGGGACAGGATATACCATGGTTGAACCAACTACCTGGGACAGGAAATACCATGGTTGAACCAACTACCTGGGACAGGAAACACCATGGATGGTTGAACCAACTACCTGGGACAGGAAATACCATGGTTGAACCAACTACCTGGGACAGGAAACACCATGGTTGAACCAACTACCTGGGACAGGATATACCATGGTTGAACCAACTACCTGGGACAGGAAATACCATGGTTGAACCAACTACCTGGGACAGGAAACACCATGGTTGAACCAACTACCTGGGACAGGAAACACCATGGTTGAACCAACTACCTGGGACATGGTTGAACCAACTACCTGGGAAATACCATGGTTGAACCAACTACCTGGGACAGGATACACCATGGTTGAACCAACTACCTGGGACAGGAAACACCATGGTTGAACCAACTACCTGGGACAGGAAACACCATGGTTGAACCAACTACCTGGGACAGGAAACACCATGGTTGAACCAACTACCTGGGACAGGAAATACCATGGTTGAACCAACTACCTGGGACAGGAAATACCATGGTTGAACCAACTACCTGGGACAGGAAACACCATGGTTGAACCAACTACCTGGGACAGGAAATACCATGGTTGAACCAACTACCTGGGACAGGAAATACCATGGTTGAACCAACTACCTACCTGGGAACCAACTACTGGGGAAATACCATGGTTGAACCAACTACCTGGGACAGGAAATACCATGGTTGAACCAACTACCTGGGACAGGAAATACCATGGTTGAACCAACTACCTGGGACAGGAAATACCATGGTTGAACCAACTACCTGGGACAGGAAATACCATGGTTGAACCAACTACCTGGGACAGGAAATACCATGGTTGAACCAACTACCTGGGACAGGAAATACCATGGTTGAACCAACTACCTGGGACAGGAAATACCATGGTTGAACCAACTACCTGGGACAGGAAAAATACCAACTACCTGGTTGAACCAACTACCTGGGACAGGAAATACCATGGTTGAACCAACTACCTGGGACAGGAAATACCATGGTTGAACCAACTACCTGGGACAGGAAATACCATGGTTGAACCAACTACCTGGGACAGGAAATACCATGGTTGAACCAACTACCTGGGACAGGAAATACCATGGTTGAACCAACTACCTGGGACAGGAAATACCATGGTTGAACCAACTACCTGGGACAGGAAATACCATGGTTGAACCAACTACCTGGGACAGGAAATACCATGGTTGAACCAACTACCTGGGACAGGAAATAATACCAACACCTGGGACAGGAAATACCATGGTTGAACCTAACTACCTGGGACAGGAAATACCATGGTTGAACCAACTACCTGGGACAGGAAATACCATGGTTGAACCAACTACCTGGGACAGGAAATACCATGGTTGAACCAACTACCTGGGACAGGAAATACCATGGTTGAACCAACTACCTGGGACAGGAAATACCATGGTTGAACCAACTACCTGGGACAGGAAACACCATGGTTGAACCAACTACCTGGGACAGGAAATACCATGGTTGAACCAACTACCTGGGACAGGAAATACCATGGTTGAACCAACTACCTGGGACAGGAAATACCATGGTTGAACCAACTACCTGGGACAGGAAATACCATGGTTGAACCAACTACCTGGGACAGGAAATACCATGGTTGACCACCAACTACCTGGGACAGGAAATACCATGGTTGAACCAACTACCTGGGACAGGAAATACCATGGTTGAACCAACTACCTGGGACAGGAAATACCATGGTTGAACCAACTACCTGGGACAGGAAATACCATGGTTGAACCAACTACCTGGGACAGGAAATACCATGGTTGAACCAACTACCTGGGACAGGAAATACCATGGTTGAACCAACTACCTGGGACAGGAAATACCATGGTTGAACCAACTACCTGGGACAGGAAATACCATGGTTGAACCAACTACCTGGGACAGGAAATACCATGGTTGAACCAACTACCTGGGACATACATGGTTGAACCAACTACCTGGGACAGGAAATACCATGGTTGAACCAACTACCTGGGACAGGAAATACCATGGTTGAACCAACTACCTGGGACAGGAAATACCATGGTTGAACCAACTACCTGGGACAGGAAATACCATGGTTGAACCAACTACCTGGGACAGGAAATACCATGGTTGAACCAACTACCTGGGACAGGAAATACCATGGTTGAACCAACTACCTGGGACAGGAAATACCATGGTTGAACCAACTTGGGACAGGACCATGGTTGAACCAACTACCTGGGACAGGAAATACCATGGTTGAACCAACTACCTGGGACAGGAAAACCATGAACCAACTACCTGGGACAGGAAATACCATGGTTGAACCAACTACCTGGGACAGGAAATACCATGGTTGAACCAACTACCTGGGACAGGAAATACCATGGTTGAACCAACTACCTGGGAATGGTTGAACCAACTACCTGGGACAGGAAATACCATGGTTGAACCAACTACCTGGGACAGGAAATACCATGGTTGAACCAACTACCTGGGACAGGAAATACCATGGTTGAACCAACTACCTGGGACAGGAAATACCATGGTTGAACCAACTACCTGGGACAGGAAATACCATGGTTGAACCAACTACCTGGGACAGGAAATACCATGGTTGAACCAACTACCTGGGACAGGAAATACCATGGTTGAACCAACTACCTGGGACAGGAAACTACCCAGGAAATACCATGGTTGAACCAACTACCTGGGACAGGAAATACCATGGTTGAACCAACTACCTGGGACAGGAAATACCATGGTTGAACCAACTACCTGGGACAGGAAATACCATGGTTGAACCAACTACCTGGGACAGGAAATACCATGGTTGAACCAACTACCTGGGACAGGAAATACCATGGTTGAACCAACATGGTTGAACCAACTACCTGGGACAGGAAATACCATGGTTGAACCAACTACCTGGGACAGGAAATACCATGGGGACAGGAAATACCATGGTTGAACCAACTACCTGGGACAGGAAATACCATGGTTGAACCAACTACCTGGGACAGGAAATACCATGGTTGAACCAACTACCTGGGACAGGAAATACCATGGTTGAACCAACTACCTGGGACAGGAAATACCATGGTTGAACCAACTACCTGGGACAGGAAATACCATGGTTGAACCAACTACCTGGGACAGGAAATACCATGGTTGAACCAACTACCTGGGACAGGAAATACCATGGTTGAACCAACTACCTGGGACAGGAAATACCATGGTTGAACCAACTACCTGGGACAGGAAATACCATGGTTGAACCAAACCAGGAAATACCATGGTTGAACCAACTACCTGGGACAGGAAATACCATGGTTGAACCAACTACCTGGGACAGGAAATACCATGGTTGAACCAACTACCTGGGACAGGAAATACCATGGTTGATCATGTCCAACTACCTGGGACAGGAAATACCATGGTTGATCATGTCCAACTACCTGGGACAGGAAATACCATGGTTGATCATGACCAACTACCTGGGACAGGAAATACCATGGTTGATCATGTCCAACTACCTGGGACAGGAAATACCATGTGGATTTGGTCTGGCAGTGAATGAACTAAAATAAAAAGCCTGCAATGAATTGAATCCATAAAAATACAATTCTCAAATATTCTTATCCAAATCTGGTGCAAAATATTCAATAGTGTAATTTTACCAATTTCATAATATGGAAGTGATGTTTGGGGACCAACCTGTAATTAGGATTATTAGTATTGGGAAGATAAAAACCCAATCGAACATCTATATACCGAATTCTGCAGAATTATCCTAAATATCCAAAAGAGAAAACCAAATAAAGCAGAACGGAACGGATCCCCTTTAATTATAAAGAAAAGCACACTAACATTTTGGCACCATTAGAAATTAAAACCCAAAACATCCTTACTGATTCAAAGCACTGGAAACCCAAGAACTGAGCCCAGAAAAAAAGTTCCTTATGTCAGCTGTTGAAGACACTCAACAACACTATTATCCAAACACACAGGGACATCAATCAGATTGTTACAGAAATGAAAACCTCCTTATTTGAGAAATTGGTGAAACGAAACAAAAACACAGAATAAATGAAGTTGCTAGACCACACAAACAGAGCCCTGATTAACCTGAATAAAACGCACAGATGGGCCCCTGACAAGCACAACACACTTCAACACAGCATCGCACTGCCCATAATTTACAACCTGAATCAATGAATTCCTTTCAAGTACATTCAGTCCGATCCTTCCTGATATACATTTAGGAACCAATTAAATGAGATCGAGCAAAAGGGAAAACTGTTCTGATTGGAAACCTTTAAAAAAAGGAGAAAATGGTTCTGATGCCGAACGTAAATCTCATGAGAGAAAAAAAAAAATGTAAGATCTTTATCAAATAGAAAACATCGTCAACCACAGAGACGTTTGGCAACAACAATACAAACTCAACCTAATATGGGAGAAACTGAAGCATTTTGAGAACTCGGAGAGAGACGTAATTGATGGAAACCAGTTCTGGGAGATATGTAGCTGGGAAAACAGAGGAAAGACAACCATTCAAAATGGAGACCTTTGCTAAGATCACATTGAAAGTCTCTATGGAAAAATACCATCAAAATACCTTATTTTAACCTTGCAAGAAAAGCTCCCTAGAACACACAATTGAAAACAACCAGAACCCAATTGACTACCAGATGACACAGGTTGAACTTAGTCTAATATAGTCTTTAAAAAAAATAGTCTTAAAATAATCTTAAACCTGGAAAAGGTATGTAGCCCTGACAGCATCAGGAATGAAATGCTGAAACACAGTACTCTTGAGCTGCAGGATGCCTTATTAAAACTGGCAGTCTGACAGACTAATCTGGGTTTGGCGGATGCCAGAAGTATAGTCTGTAAAGTCTGGTGGAGGAGGAATAATGGTCTGGGGCTGTTTTTCATGGTTCAGGCCCCTTAGTTCCAGTGAAGGGAAATCTTAACAGCATACAATAACATTCTCTTTTCTGTATACAGAGAAATGATGTTACAATGATGCCGCTCTTGCTGCTGGTGAGTCCCTGATCCACCTCTACGCAGACGACACCATTCTGTATACTTCTGGCCCTTCTTTGGACACTGTGTTAATTAACAACCCTCCAAACGAGCTTCAATGCCATACAACTCTCCTTCCATGGCCTCCAAATGCTTTTAAATGCAAGTTAAACTAAATGCATGCTCTACAACGGATCGCTACCAGCACCTGCCCGCCTGTCCAACATCACTTCTCTGGACGGTTCTGACTTAAAATATGTGGATAACTACCTAGGTGTCTGGTTGAACTGTAAACTCTCCTCCCAGACTCACATTAAACATCTCCAATCCAAAATTAAATCTAGAATTGGCTTCCTATTTCACAACAAAGCATCCTTCACTCATGCTGCCAAACATACCCTCATAAAACTGACCATCCCACCGATCCTTGTCTTCTCCAATGTCATTTACAAAATAGCCCTCAACACTCTACTCAGCAAACTGGATGCAGTCTATCACAGTGCATCAGTTTTGTCACCAAAGACCCATATACTACCCACCACTGCGACCTCTACTCTCTCTTTGGCTGGCCCTCACTACACATCCATTGTCAAACCCACTGACTCCAAGTCATCTATAAGCCCCGCCTTATCTCAGCTCACTGGTCACCATAGCAACCATAGCAACACGTAGCACGCACTCCAGCAGGTATATCTCACTGGTCATCCCCAAAGCCAACACCTCTTTTGGCCACCTTTCCTTCCAGTTCTCTGCTGCCAATGACTGGAACGAATTGCAAAAATCACTGAAGCTGGAGTCTTATATCTCCCTCACTAACTTTAAGTCAGAGCAGCTTACAGATCACTGTACCTGTACACAGCCCATCTGTAAATAGCACACCCAACTACCTCATCCCCATATTATTACTTACCCTCTTGCTCTTTTGCACCCCAGTATCTCTACCTGCACATCATCATCTGCTCATCTATCACTCCAGTGTTAATGCTAAATTGTAATTATTTTTCTATTTTTTTTTTTTTTTTTTTTTGCCTCTATTGCCTTACCTCCTGTTTGTGTCGCACTGTTTTGCTTCATTTTGGTCACAGTTATAAATGAGAACTTGTTCTCAACCTGGTTAAATAAAGGTGAAATTAAATAAATAATTACAAAATTATGTGCTTCCAACTTTGTGGCCCAGTTTGGGGACGTCCCTTTCCTGTTTCAGCATGACAATGCCCGGTTGCACAAAGCGAGGTCCATACAGAAATGGTTTGTTGAGATCCACGTGGAAGAACTTGACTGGTCTGCACAGAGCCCTGACCTCAACCCCCATCAACCACCGTTTGGGATGAATTGGAACGCGAGCAAGGCCTAATCGCCCAACATCAGTGACCAACTCCATTTTAATGCCCATGATTTTAGAATTAGTTGTTCGACGAGCAGATGTCCACATACCTTTGTGTATATTTCTGGAGTAAGACAAGTATTTTACTGATATACTTTCATTCTGCTGTTGAAATTGTGTTGTGAGGGCGACCGCAAATCAAATGGCTAGGAAGCTAACTAGCTAGCTTGCTTTGGCTAACCCAGAATCTGACAGAACTTTTCATCTCCTGTGGTTAGCTCTCCCCTTATGATCTCTGCTTGTTGGCCAACTAGCCACCTTGTCATTGGCGTAAAGAGTGAACAATTTAATCAGATGTGTGTGGCAATAGCTAATTAGCTATTAAGTTTCTATGAGATATGCTGGCTAAGCTAGCTGCAGTGTCAACGATGTAGCTAACTAGCTAGCTAGTTAACTAACATTAGCTGGAAAGCCCAGAATCCTCGCAATCCATTGCTCTCTCACTGTGTTTGTCTAAATGTAATTTTGTTTTTATGACAGGTACAACTGTCACACAGTGAAAAATCTCAGCAAAGCTTCTTTTTAAGTAAAACATTTTTTTGTGTGTTTCTTTTTATTTACAGGGGTGATGTCCTCTCTAGCGGACATCAGTTCCTGGTCCGTATCTCTGTAACCATACAAGCCTGGGGCGGCAGGGTAGCCTAGTGGTTAGAGGGGAGGGGCGGCAGGGTAGCCTAGTGGTTAGAGTGGAGGGCGGCAGGGTAGCCTAGTGGTTAGAGTGTAGCCTAGTGGTTAGAGTGGAGGGCGGCAGGGTAGCCTAGTGGTTAGAGTGGAGGGGCGGCAGGGACTAGTGGTTAGATCAGGGTAGCCTAGTGGTTAGAGTGGAGGGGCGGCAGGGTAGCCTAGTGGTTAGTGGACCAGGGTAGCCTAGTGGTTAGAGTGGAGGGGCGGCAGGGTAGCCTAGTGGTTAGAGTGGAGGGGCGGCAGGGTAGCCTAGTGGTTAGAGTGGAGGGGCGGCAGGGTAGCCTAGTGGTTAGAGTGTAGAGGTGGCAGGGTAGCCTAGTGGTTAGAGTGTGTATTAAGTGGTGTGACCTTGATAACTTTATCTACCTGGTTCTTTTAAAACAAAATGGCTGCCGTCAAAATTAGCTAATTTTATTTAGATTTTAAAAGAAGTGTGTGTAATTATGAATGATCATTTTAGTGAGTTTGATATTCACATTGTTTCTAGTAAGTTAATATTTCAGGAATAGTTCATTGAGTTGTCAGGACTGTCTAATAATTTTTTCACATGAAATAAGAGCTAATAAGAGCTTAATTTTCTAAATGTTTTATTTGTATTTATTTATTTAAACTCTACTTAACTAAGTCAGTTAAGAACAAATTGTACACTGCTCAAAAAAATAAAAAATAAACACTTAAAACATCACAATGTAACTCCAAGTCAATCACACTTCCGTGAAATCAAACTGTCCACTTAGGAAGCAACACTGATTGACAATAAATTTCACATGCTGTTGTGCAAATGGAATAGACAACAGGTGGAAATTATAGGCAATTAGCAAGACACCCCAATAAAGGAGTGGTCCTGCAGGACACCGACCTAATAATAATAATAATAAATAAAGGAGCTTTTATGGTTCTGCAGGTGGTGACCACAGACCACTACCAACTGAGCTCAGAAGGACTTCTCAGTTCCTATGCTTCCTGGCTGATGTTTTGGTCACTTTTGAATGCTGGTGGTGCTTTCACTCTAGTGGTAGCATGAGACGGAGTCTACTACAACCCACACAAGTGGCTCAGGTAGTGCAGCTCATCCAGGATGGCACATCAATGCGAGCTGTGGCAAGAAGGTTTGCTGTGTCAGTCAGCGTAGTGTCCAGAGCATGGAGGCGCTACCAGGAGACAGGCCAGTACATCAGGAGACGTGGAGGAGGCCGTAGGAGGGCAACAACCCAGCAGCAGGATCGCTACCTCCGCCTTTGTGCAAGGAGGAGCAGGAGGAGTACTGCCAGAGCCCTGCAAAATTACCTCTAGCAGGCCACAAATGTGCATGTGTCTGCTCAAACGGTCAGAAACAGACTCCATGAGGGTGGTATGAGGGCCCGACGTCCACAGGTGGGGGTTGTGCTAACAGCCAAACACTGTGCAGGACGTTTGGCATTTGCCAGAGAACACCAAGATTGGCAAATTCGCCACTGGCGCCCTGTGCTCTTCATAGATGAAAGCAGGTTCACACTGAGCACATGTGACAGTCTGGAGACTCCGTGGACAACGTTCTGCTGCCTGCAACATCCTCCAGCATGACCGGTTTGGCGGTGGGTCAGTCATGGTGTGGGGTGGCATTTCTTTGGCCCTCCATGTGCTCGCCAGAGGTAGCCTGACTGCCATTAGGTACCGAGATGAGATCCTCAGACCCCTTGTGAGATCATATGCTGGTGCGGTTGGCCTTGGGTTCCTCCTAATGCAAGACAATGCTAGACCTCATGTGGCTGGAGTGTGTCAGCAGTTCCTGCAAGTGGAAGGCATTGATGCTATGGACTGGCCCGTCCGTTCCCCAGACCTGAATCCAATTGAGCACATCTGAGACATCATGTCTCGCTGCATCCACTGGACAGTCTGTTGCACCACAGACTGTCCAGGAGTTGGTGGATGTTTTAGTCCAGGTCTGGGAGGAGATCCCTCAGGAGACCATCCGCCACCTCATCAGGAGCATGCCCAGGCGTTGTATGGAGGTCATACAGGCACGTGGAGGCCACACACACACTACTGAGCATAATTTTGACTTGTTTTTAAGGATCAAAGTTGGATCAGCCTGTAGTTTGGTTTTCCACTTTAATTTTGAGTGTGACTCCAAACCAGACCTCCATGGGTTGATAAATTGATACATTTGATTTCCATTGATAATTTTTGTGTGATTTTGTTGTTCTCTACCCTCCTTTCAGTTCTCTACCCTCCTTTCAGTTCTCTACCCTCCTTTCAGTTCTCTACCCTCCTTTCAGTTCTCTACCCTCCTTTCAGTTCTCTACCCTCCTTTCAGTTCTCTACCCTCCTTTCAGTTCTCTACCCTCCTTTCAGTTCTCTACCCTCCTTTCAGTTCTCTACCCTCCTTTCAGTTCTCTACCCTCCTTTCAGTTCTCTACCCTCCTTTCAGTTCTCTACCCTCCTTTCAGTTCTCTACCCTCCTTTCAGTTCTCTACCCTCCTTTCAGTTCTATACCCTCCTTTCAGTTCTCTACCCTCCTTTCAGTTCTCTACCCTCCTTTCAGTTCTCTACCCTCCTTTCAGTTCTCTACCCTCCTTTCAGTTCTCCTGTCCCCTCCTTTCAGTTCTCTACCCTCCTTTCAGTCCTCTACCTCCTTTCAGTTCTATACCCTCCTTTCAGTTCTCTACCCTCCTTTCAGTTCTCTCCCCTCCTTTCAGTTCTCTACCCTCCTTTCAGTCCTCGACACTCCTTTCAGTCCTCTACCCTTCTTTCAGTCCTCTACCCTCCTTTCATTTCTCTACCCTCCTTTCAGTCCTCTACCCTCCTTTCAGTTCTCTACCCTCCTTTCAGTTCTCTACCCTCCTTTCAGTTCTCTACTCTCCTTTCAGTTCTCCTCTACCCTCCATTCAGTCCTCTACCCTCCTTTCAGTTCTCTACTCTCCTTTCAGTTCTCTACTCTCCTTTCAGTTCTCTACCCTCCTTTCAGTTCTCTACTCTCCTTTCAGTTCTCTACCCTCCTTTCAGTTCTCTACCCTCCTTTCAGTTCTCTACTCTCCTTTCAGTTCTCTACTCTCCTTTCAGTTCTCTACCCTCCTTTCAGTTCTCTACCCTCCTTTCAGTTCTCTACTCTCCTTTCAGTCCTCTACTCTCCTTTCAGTTCTCTACCCTCCTTTCAGTTCTCTACCCTCCTTTCAGTCCTCTACCCTCCTTTCAGTCCTCTACCCTCCTTTCAGTTCTCTACCCTCCTTTCAGTTCTCTACTCTCCTTTCAGTTCTCTACCCTCCTTTCAGTTCTCTACCCTCCTTTCAGTTCTCTACTCTCCTTTCAGTTCTCTACTCTCCTTTCAGTCCTCTACCCGCCTTTCAGTCCTCTACCCTCCTTTCAGTCCTCTACCCTCCTTTCAGGTCTCTACTCTCCTTTCAGTTCTCTACCCTCCTTTCAGGTCTCTACTCTCCTTTCAGTTCTCTACCCTCCTTTCAGTTCTCTACCCTCCTTTCAGTTCTCTACTCTCCTTTCAGTTCTCTACTCTCCTTTCAGTTCTCTACCCTCCTTTCAGTTCTCTACCCTCCTTTCAGTTCTCTACCCTCCTTTCAGTTCTCTACCCTCCTTTCAGTTCTCTCTACCCTCCTTTCAGTTCTCTACTCTCCTTTCAGTGCTCT
This sequence comes from Oncorhynchus gorbuscha, assembly GCF_021184085.1. Classification (NCBI taxonomy): domain Eukaryota; kingdom Metazoa; phylum Chordata; class Actinopteri; order Salmoniformes; family Salmonidae; genus Oncorhynchus; species Oncorhynchus gorbuscha. The sequence continues at coordinate 3,882,649 of NC_060173.1, forward strand.
ACTCTCCTTTCAGTTATCTACTCTCCTTTCAGTTCTCTACTCTCCTTTCAGTTCTCTACCCTCCTTTCAGTTCTCTACCCTCCTTTCAGTTCTCTACTCTCCTTTCAGTTCTCTACCCTCCTTTCAGTTCTCTGCCCTCCTTTCAGTTCTCTACTCTCCTTTCAGTTCTCTACTCTCCTTTCAGTTCTTTACCCTCCTTTCAGATCTCCTCTACCCTCCTTTCAGTTCTCTACCCTCCTTTCAGTCCTCTACCCTCCTTTCAGTTCTCTACCCTCCTTTCAGTCTCCTCTACCCTCCTTTCAGTTCTCTACTCTCCTTTCAGTTCTCTACCCTCCTTTCAGTTCTCTACTCTCCTTTCAGTTCTCTACCCTCCTTTCAGTTCTCTACTCTCCTTTCAGTTCTCTACCCTCCTTTCAGTTCTCTACTCTCCTTTCAGTTCTCTACTCTCCTTTCAGTTCTCCACCCTCCTTTCAGTTCTCTACCCTCCTTTCAGTTCTCTACTCTCCTTTCAGTTCTCTACTCTCCTTTCAGTTCTCTACCCTCCTTTCAGATCTCCTCTACCCTCCTTTCAGTTCTCTACCCTCCTTTCAGTTCTCTACCCTCCTTTCAGTTCTCTACTCTCCTTTCAGTTCTCTACTCTCCTTTCAGTTCTCTACCCTCCTTTCAGATCTCCTCTACCCTCCTTTCAGTTCTCTACCCTCCTTTCAGATCTCCTCTACCCTCCTTTCAGTTCTCTACCCTCCTTTCAGTTCTCTACTCTCCTTTCAGTTCTCTACTCTCCTTTCAGTTCTCTACCCTCCTTTCAGATCTCCTCTACCCTCCTTTCAGTTCTCTACCCTCCTTTCAGATCTCCTCTACCCTCCTTTCAGTTCTCTACCCTCCTTTCAGTTCTCTACCCTCCTTTCAGTTCTCTACCCTCCTTTCAGTTCTCTACTCTCCTTTCAGTTCTCTACTCTCCTTTCAGTTCTCTACCCTCCTTTCAGTTCTCTACCCTCCTTTCAGTTTTCTACCCTCCTTTCAGTTCTCTACCCTCCTTTCAGTTCTCCTCTACCCTCCTTTCAGTTCTCTACCCTCCTTTCAGTTCTCTACCCTCCTTTCAGTTCTCTACTCTCCTTTCAGTTCTCTACTCTCCTCTCCTTTCAGTTCTCTACCCTCCTTTCAGTTCTCTACCCTCCTTTCAGTTCTCTACCCTCCTTTCAGTTCTCTACCCTCCTTTCAGTTCTCTACCCTCCTTTCAGTTCTCTACCCTCCTTTCAGTTCTCTACCCTCCTTTCAGTTCTCTACCCTCCTTTCAGTTCTCTGCCCTCCTTTCAGTTCTCTACCCTCCTTTCAGTTCTCTTACCCTCCTTTCAGTCCTCTACCCTCCTTTCAGTCCTCTACCCTCCTTTCAGTTCTCTACCCTCCTTTCAGTTCTCCTCTACCCTCCTTTCAGTTCTCTACTCTCCTTTCAGTTCTCTACCCTCCTTTCAGTTCTCTACCCTCCTTTCAGATCTCCTCTACCCTCCTTTCAGTTCTCTACTCTCCTTTCAGTTCTCTACTCTCCTTTCAGTTCTCTACCCTCCTTTCAGTTCTCTACCCTCCTTTCAGATCTCCTCTACCCTCCTTTCAGTTCTCTACTCTCCTTTCAGTTCTCTACTCTCCTTTCAGTTCTCTACCCTCCTTTCAGTTCTCTACCCTCCTTTCAGTTCTCTACTCTCCTTTCAGTTCTCTACTCTCCTTTCAGTTCTCTACCCTCCTTTCAGTTCTCTACCCTCCTTTCAGTTCTCTACCCTCCTTTCAGTTCTCCTCTACCCTCCTTTCAGTTCTCTACTCTCCTTTCAGTTCTCTACCCTCCTTTCAGTTCTCTACCCTCCTTTCAGATCTCCTCTACCCTCCTTTCAGTTCTCTACTCTCCTTTCAGTTCTCTACTCTCCTTTCAGTTCTCTACCCTCCTTTCAGTTCTCTACCCTCCTTTCAGTTCTCTACTCTCCTTTCAGTTCTCTACTCTCCTTTCAGTTCTCTACCCTCTTTCAGTTCTCTACTCTCCTTTCAGTTCTCTACCCTCATTTCAGTTCTCTACCCTCCTTTCAGTTCTCTACTCTCCTTTCAGTTCTCTACTCTCCTTTCAGTTCTCTACCCTCCTTTCAGTTCTCTACCCTCCTTTCAGTTCTCTACCCTCCTTTCAGTTCTCTACTCTCCTTTCAGCTCCTTTCAGTTCTCTACCCTCCTTTCAGTTCTCTACTCTCCTTTCAGTTCTCTACTCTCCTTTCAGTCCTCTACCCTCCTTTCAGTCCTCTACCCTCCTTTCAGTTCTCTACCCTCCTTTCAGTTCTCTACTCTCCTTTCAGTTCTCTACCCTCCTTTCAGTTCTCTACCCTCCTTTCAGTTCTCTACTCTCCTTTCAGTTCTCTACCCTCCTTTCAGTTCTCTACTCTCCTTTCAGTTCTCTACTCTCCTTTCAGTCCTCTACCCTCCTTTCAGTCCTCTACCCTCCTTTCAGTTCTCTACCCTCCTTTCAGTTCTCTACTCTCCTTTCAGTTCTCTACCCTCCTTTCAGTTCTCTACCCTCCTTTCAGTTCTCTACCCTCCTTTCAGTTCTCTACCCTCCTTTCAGTTCTCTACCCTCCTTTCAGTTCTCTACCCTCCTTTCAGTTCTCTACCCTCCTTTCAGTTCTCTACCCTCCTTTCAGTCCTCGACAATCCTTTCAGTTCTCTACCCTCCTTTCAGTTCTCTACCCTCCTTTCAGTTCTCTACCCTCCTTTCAGTTCTCCTGTCCCCTCCTTTCAGTTCTCTACCCTCCTTTCAGTCCTCGACCTCCTTTCAGTCCTCTACCCTCCTTTCAGTCCTCTACCCTCCTTTCATTTCTCTACCCTCCTTTCAGTCCTCTACCCTCCTTTCAGTTCTCTACCCTCCTTTCAGTTCTCTACCCTCCTTTCAGTTCTCTACCCTCCTTTCAGTTCTCTACTCTCCTTTCAGTTTCCTCTACCCTCCTTTCAGTTCTCTACCCTCCTTTCAGTTCTCCTGTCCCCTCCTTTCAGTTCTCTACCCTCCTTTCAGTCCTCGACCCTCCTTTCAGTCCTCTACCCTCCCTTTCAGTTCTCTACTCTCCTTTCAGTTCTCTACCCTCCTTTCAGTTCTCTACCCTCCTTTCAGTTCTCTACCCTCCTTTCAGTTCTCTACCCTCCTTTCAGTTCTCTACCTCCTTTCAGTTCTCTACCCTCCTTTCAGTTCTCTGCCCTCCTTTCAGTTCTCTACTCTCCTTTCAGTTCTCTACCCTCCTTTCAGTTCTCTACCCTCCTTTCAGTCCTCTACCCTCCTTTCAGTCCTCTACCCTCCTTTCAGTTCTCTACCCTCCTTTCAGTTCTCTACTCTCCTTTCAGTTCTCTACCCTCCTTTCAGTTCTCTACCCTCCTTTCAGTTCTCTACTCTCCTTTCAGTTCTCTACTCTCCTTTCAGTCCTCTACCCTCCTTTCAGTCCTCTACCCTCCTTTCAGTCCTCTACCCTCCTTTCAGTTCTCTACTCTCCTTTCAGTTCTCTACCCTCCTTTCAGTCCTCTACCGTCCTTTCAGTTCTCTACCCTCCTTTCAGTTCTCCCTACCCTCCTTTCAGTTCTCTACTCTCCTTTCAGTTCTCTACTCTCCTTTCAGTTCTCTACCCTCCTTTCAGTCCTCTACCCTCCTTTCAGTTCTCTACCCTCCTTTCAGTTCTCTACCCTCCTTTCAGTTCTCTACTCTCCTTTCAGTTCTCTACCCTCCTTTCAGATCTCCTCTACCCTCCTTTCAGTTCTCTACTCTCCTTTCAGTTCTCTACTCTCCTTTCAGTTCTCTACTCTCCTTTCAGTTTTCTACTCTCCTTTCAGTTCTCTACCCTCCTTTCAGTTCTCTACTCTCCTTTCAGTTCTCTACTCTCCTTTCAGTTCTCTACTCTCCTTTCAGTTCTCTACCCTCCTTTCAGTTCTCTACCCTCCTTTCAGTTCTCTACTCTCCTTTCAGTTCTCTACTCTCCTTTCAGTTCTCTACCCTCCTTTCAGTTCTCTACCCTCCTTTCAGTTCTCTACTCTCCTTTCAGTTCTCTACTCTCCTTTCAGTGCTCTACTCTCCTTTCAGTTATCTACTCTCCTTTCAGTTCTCTACTCTCCTTTCAGTTCTCTACCCTCCTTTCAGTTCTCTACTCTCCTTTCAGTTATCTACTCTCCTTTCAGTTCTCTACTCTCCTTTCAGTTCTCTACCCTCCTTTCAGTTCTCTACCCTCCTTTCAGTTCTCTACTCTCCTTTCAGTTCTCTACCCTCCTTTCAGTTCTCTGCCCTCCTTTCAGTTCTCTACTCTCCTTTCAGTTCTCTACTCTCCTTTCAGTTCTCTACCCTCCTTTCAGATCTCCTCTACCCTCCTTTCAGTTCTCTACCCTCCTTTCAGTCCTCTACCCTCCTTTCAGTTCTCTACCCTCCTTTCAGTTCTCCTCTACCCTCCTTTCAGTTCTCTACTCTCCTTTCAGTTCTCTACCCTCCTTTCAGTTCTCTACTCTCCTTTCAGTTCTCTACCCTCCTTTCAGTTCTCTACTCTCCTTTCAGTTCTCTACTCTCCTTTCAGTTCTCTACCCTCCTTTCAGTTCTCTACTCTCCTTTCAGTTCTCTACCCTCCTTTCAGTTCTCTACCCTCCTTTCAGTTCTCTACTCTCCTTTCAGTTCTCTACTCTCCTTTCAGTTCTCTACCCTCCTTTCAGTTCTCTACCCTCCTTTCAGTTCTCTACCCTCCTTTCAGTTCTCTACCCTCCTTTCAGTTTCTCTCTACCCTCCTTTCAGTTCTCTACCCTCCTTTCAGTTCTCTACCCTCCTTTCAGTTCTCTACTCTCCTTTCAGTTCTCTACTCTCCTTTCAGTTCTCTACCCTCCTTTCAGTTCTCTACCCTCCTTTCAGTTCTCTCTAGTCCCTCCTTTCAGTCCTCTACCCTCCTTTCAGTTCTCTACCCTCCTTTCAGTTCTCCTCTACCCTCCATTCAGTTCTCTACTCTCCTTTCAGTTCTCTACCCTCCTTTCAGTTCTCTACCCTCCTTTCAGATCTCCTCTACTTTCAGTTCTCTACCCTCCTTTCAGTTCTCTACTCTCCTTTCAGTTCTCTACTCTCCTTTCAGTTCTCTACCCTCCTTTCAGTTCTCTACCCTCCTTTCAGACCTCCTTTCCTCTACCCTCCTTTCAGTTCTCTACTCTCCTTTCAGTTCTCTACTCCTTTCAGTTCTCTTTCAGTTCTCTACCCTCCTTTCAGTTCTCTACTCTCCTTTCAGTTCTCTACCCTCCTTTCAGTTCTCTACCCTCCTTTCAGTTCTCTACCCTCCTTTCAGTTCTCTACCCTCCTTTCAGTTCTCTACCCTCCTTTCAGTTCTCTACCCTCCTTTCAGTTCTCTACCCTCCTTTCAGTTCTCTACCCTCCTTTCAGTTCTCTACCCTCCTTTCAGTTCTCTACCCTCCTTTCAGTTCTCTACCCTCCTTTCAGTTCTCTACCCTCCTTTCAGTTCTCTACTCTCCTTTCAGTTCTCTACCCTCCTCCTTTCAGTTCTACCCTCCTTTCAGTTCTCTACCCTCCTTTCAGTTCTCTACCCTCCTTTCAGTTCTCTACTCTCCTTTCAGTTCTCTACCCTCCTTTCAGTTCTCTCCCCTCCTTTCAGTTTCTCTACCCTCCTTTCAGTTCTCTACTCTCCTTTCAGTTCTCTACCCTCCTTTCAGTTCTCTACCCTCCTTTCAGTTCTCTACTCTCCTTTCAGTTCTCTACTCTCCTTTCAGTTCTCTACCCTCCTTTCAGTTCTCTACCCTCCTTTCAGTTCTCTACCCTCCTTTCAGTTCTCTACTCTCCTTTCAGTTCTCTACTCTCCTTTCAGTTCTCTACCCTCCTTTCAGTTCTCTACCCTCCTTTCAGTCCTCTACCCTCCTTTCAGTCCTCTACCCTCCTTTCAGTTCCCTCCTTTCAGTTCTCTACCCTCCTTTCATTTCTCTACCCTCCTTTCAGTCCTCTACCCTCCTTTCAGTTCTCTACCCTCCTTTCAGTTCTCTACCCTCCTTTCAGTTCTCTACCCTCCTTTCAGTTCTCTACCCTCCTTTCAGTTCTCTACCTCCTTTCAGTTCTCTACCCTCCTTTCAGTTCTCTACTCTCCTTTCAGTTCTCTACCCTCCTTTCAGTTCTCTACCCTCCTTTCAGTTCTCTACCCTCCTTTCAGTTCTCTACTCTCCTTTCAGTTCTCTACCCTCCTTTCAGTTCTCTACCCTCCTTTCAGTTCTCTACCCTCCTTTCAGTTCTCTACTCTCCTTTCAGTTCTCTACTCTCCTTTCAGTTCTCTACCCTTCAGTTCTCTACCCTCCTTTCAGTTCTCTACCCTCCTTTCAGTTCTCTACCCTCCTTTCAGTTCTCTACCCTCCTTTCAGTTCTCTACCCTCCTTTCAGTCCTCTACCCTCCTTTCAGTTCTCTACCCTCCTTTCAGTTCTCTACTCTCCTTTCAGTTCTCTACCCTCCTTTCAGTTCTCTACCCTCCTTTCAGTTCTCTACTCTCCTTTCAGTTCTCTACTCTCCTTTCAGTTCTCTACTCTCCTTTCAGTTCTCCTTTCAGTTTCTCTACCCTCCTTTCAGTTCTCTACTCTCCTTTCAGTTCTCTACTCTCCTTTCAGTTCTCTACTCTCCTTTCAGTTCTCTACCCTCCTTCAGTTCAGTCTCCTTTCAGTTCTCTACTCTCCTTTCAGTTCTCTACTCTCCTTTCAGTTCTCTACTCTCCTTTCAGTTCTCTACTCTCCTTTCAGTTCTCTACTCTCCTTTCAGTTCTCTACTCTCCTTTCAGTTCTCTACCCTCCTTTCAGTTCTCTCCTCTCCTTTCAGTTCTCTACCCTCCTTTCAGTTCTCACCCTCCTTTCTCTACCCTCCTTTCAGTTCTCTTACCCTCCTTTCAGTTCTCTACCCTCCTTTCAGTTCTCTACCCTCCTTTCAGTTCTCTACCCTCCTTTCAGTTCCTCTATTCAGTTCTCCTTTCAGTTCTCTACCCTCCTTTCAGTTCTCTACCCTCCTTTCATTTCTCTACCCTCCTTTCAGTTCTCTACTCTCCTTTCAGTTCTCTACTCTCCTTTCAGTTCTCTACCCTCCTTTCAGTTCTCTACCCTCCTTTCAGATCTCCTCTACCCTCCTTTCAGTTCTCTACTCTCCTTTCAGTTCTCTACTCTCCTTTCAGTTCTCTACCCTCCTTTCAGTTCTCTACCCTCCTTTCAGTTCTCTACTCTCCTTTCAGTTCTCTACCCTCCTTTCAGTTCTCTACCCTCCCTTTCAGTTCTCTACCCTCCTTTCATTTCTCTACCCTCCTTTCCAGTTCTTCAGTTCTCTACCTTTCAGTTCTCTACCCCTTTCAGTTCTCTACTCTCCTTTCAGTTCTCTACCCTCCTTTCAGTTCTCTACCCTCCTTTCAGTTCTCTACTCTCCTTTCAGTTCTCTACTCTCCTTTCAGTTCTCTACCCTCCTTTCAGTTCTCTACCCTCCTTTCAGTTCTCTACTCTCCTTTCAGTTCTCTACTCTCCTTTCAGTTCTCTACCCTCCTTTCAGTTCTCTACCCTCCTTTCAGTTCTCTACCCTCCTTTCAGTTCTCTACCCTCCTTTCAGTTCTCTACCCTCCTTTCAGTTCTCTACCCTCCTTTCAGTTCTCTACTCTCCTTTCAGTTCTCTACCCTCCTTTCAGTTCTCTACCCTTTCAGTTCTCTACCCTCCTTTCAGTACTCTCCTCAGTTACCCTCCTTTCAGTTCTCTACCCTCCTTTCAGTTCTCTACCCTCCTTTCAGTTCTCTACCCTCCTTTCAGTTCTCTACCCTCCTTTCAGTTCTCTACCCTCCTTTCAGTTCTCTACCCTCCTTTCAGTCCTCTACCCTCCTTTCAGTTCTCTACCCTCCTTTCAGTTCTCTACCCTCCTTTCAGTTCTCTACCCTCCTTTCAGTTCTCTACCCTCCTTTCAGTTCTCTACCCTCCTTTCAGTCCTCTACCCTCCTTTCAGTCCTCTACCCTCCTTTCAGTTCTCTACCCTCCTTTCAGTTCTCTACTCTCCTTTCAGTTCTCTACCCTCCTTTCAGTTCTCTACCCTCCTTTCAGTTCTCTACCCTCCTTTCAGTTCTCTACTCTCCTTTCAGTTCTCTACTCTCCTTTCAGTTCTCTACCCTCCTTTCAGTTCTCTACCCTCCTTTCAGTCCTCTACCCTCCTTTCAGTCCTCTACCCTCCTTTCAGTTCTCTACCCTCCTTTCATTTCTCTACCCTCCTTTCAGTCTCTACCCTCCTTTCAGTCCTCTACCCTCCTTTCAGTTCTCTACCCTCCTTTCAGTACCTCCTTTACCCTCCTTTCAGTTCTCTACCCTCCTTTCAGTTCTCTACCTCCTTTCAGTTCTCTACTCTCCTTTCAGTTCTTCTCTTTCAGTTCTCTACCCTCCTTTCAGTTCTCTACCCTCCTTTCAGTTCTCTACTCTCCTTTCAGTTCTCTACTCTCCTTTCAGTTCTCTACTCTCCTTTCAGTTCTCTACCTCTCCTTTCAGTTCTCTACTCTCCTTTCAGTTCTCTACCCTCCTTTCAGTTCTCTACTCTCCTTTCAGTTCTCTACTCTCTCCTTTCAGTTCTCTACCTACTCCTTTCAGTTCTCTACCCTCCAGTTCTCTACTCTCCTTTCAGTTCTCTACTCTCCTTTCAGTTCTCTACTCTCCTTTCAGTTCTCTCTCTCCTTTCAGTTCTCTACTCTCCTTTCAGTTCTCTACTCTCCTTTCAGTTCTCTACTCTCCTTTCAGTTCTCTACCCTCCATTCACTCTCCTTTCAGTTCTCTACCCTCCTTTCAGTTCTCTACCCTCCTTTCAGATCTCCTCTACCCTCCTTTCAGTTCTCTACTCTCCTTTCAGTTCTCTACTCTCCTTTCAGTTCTCTACCCTCCTTTCAGTTCTCTACCCTCCTTTCAGATCTCCTCTACCCTCCTTTCAGTTCTCTACTCTCCTTTCAGTTCTCTACTCTCCTTTCAGTTCTCTACCCTCCTTTCAGTTCTCTACCCTCCTTTCAGTTTTCTACTCTCCTTTCAGTTCTCTACTCTCCTTTCAGTTCTCTACCCTCCTTTCAGTTCTCTACCCTCCTTTCAGTTCTCTACCCTCCTTTCAGTTCTCTACCCTCCTTTCAGTTCTCCTCTACCCTCCTTTCAGTTCTCTACTCTCCTTTCAGTTCTCTACCCTCCTTTCAGTTCTCTACCCTCTTTTCAGATCTCCTCTACCCTCCTTTCAGTTCTCTACTCTCCTTTCAGTTCTCTACTCTCCTTTCAGTTCTCTACCCTCCTTTCAGTTCTCTACCCTCCTTTCAGTTCTCTACTCTCCTTTCAGTTCTCTACCCTCCTTTCAGTCCTCTACCCTCCTTTCAGTTCTCTACCCTCCTTTCAGTTCTCTACTCTCCTTTCAGTTCTCTACTCTCCTTTCAGTTCTCTACCCTCCTTTCAGTTCTCTACCCTCCTTTCAGTTCTCTACCCTCCTTTCAGTTCTCTACTCTCCTTTCAGTTCTCTACCCTCCTTTCAGTTCTCTACCCTCCTTTCAGTTCTCTACTCTCCTTTCAGTTCTCTACTCTCCTTTCAGTTCTCTACCCTCCTTTCAGTTCTCTACCCTCCTTTCAGTTCTCTACCCTCCTTTCAGTTCTCTACTCTCCTTTCAGTTCTCTACTCTCCTTTCAGTTCTCTACCTCCTTTCAGTTCTCTACCCTCCTTTCAGTCCTCTACCCTCCTTTCAGTCCTCTACCCTCCTTTCAGTTCTCTACCCTCCTTTCATTTCTCTACCCTCCTTTCAGTCCTCTACCCTCCTTTCAGTCCTCTACCCTCCTTTCAGTTCTCTACCCTCCTTTCAGTTCTCTACTCTCCTTTCAGTTCTCTACCCTCCTTTCAGTTCTCTACCCTCCTTTCAGTTCTCTACCCTCCTTTCAGTTCTCTACCCTCCTTTCAGTCCTCTACCCTCCTTTCAGTCCTCTACCCTCCTTTCAGTTCTCTACCCTCCTTTCAGTTCTCTACTCTCCTTTCAGTTCTCTACCCTCCTTTCAGTTCTCTACCCTCCTTTCAGTTCTCTACCCTCCTTTCAGTTCTCTACTCTCCTTTCAGTTCTCTACTCTCCTTTCAGTTCTCTACCCTCCTTTCAGTTCTCTACCCTCCTTTCAGTCCTCTACCCTCCTTTCAGTCCTCTACCCTCCTTTCAGTTCTCTACCCTCCTTTCATTTCTCTACCCTCCTTTCAGTCCTCTACCCTCCTTTCAGTTCTCTACCCTCCTTTCAGTTCTCTACCCTCCTTTCAGTTCTCTACTCTCCTTTCAGTTCTCTACTCTCCTTTCAGTTCTCTACCCTCCTTTCAGTTCTCTACTCTCCTTTCAGTTCTCTACTCTCCTTTCAGTTCTCTACTCTCCTTTCAGTTCTCTACCCTCCTTTCAGTTCTCTACCCTCCTTTCAGTTTCTCTCCTTTCAGTTCCTTTCAGTTCTCTACTCTCCTTTCAGTTCTCTACTCTCCTTTCAGTTCTCTACTCTCCTTTCAGTTCTCTACCCTCCTTTCAGTTCTCTACTCTCCTTTCAGTTCTCTACTCTCCTTTCAGTTCTCTACTCTCCTTTCAGTTCTCTACTCTCCTTTCAGTTCTCTACTCTCCTTTCAGTTCTCTACTCTCCTTTCAGTTCTCTACTCTCCTTTCAGTTCTCTACCCTCCTTTCAGTTCTCTACCCTCCTTTCAGTTCTCTACCCTCCTTTCAGTTCTCTACTCTCCTTTCAGTTCTCTACCCTCCTTTCAGTTCTCTACTCTCCTTTCAGTTCTCTACTCTCCTTTCAGTCCTCTACCCTCCTTTCAGTCCTCTACCCTCCTTTCAGTTCTCTACCCTCCTTTCATTTCTCTACCCTCCTTTCAGTCCTCTACCCTCCTTTCAGTCCTCTACCCTCCTTTCAGTTCTCTACCCTCCTTTCAGTTCTCTACTCTCCTTTCAGTTCTCTACTCTCCTTTCAGTTCTCTACTCTCCTTTCAGTTCTCTACTCTCCTTTCAGTTCTCTACCCTCCTTTCAGTTCTCTACCCTCCTTTCAGTTCTCTACTCTCCTTTCAGTTCTCTACCCTCCTTTCAGTTCTCTACTCTCCTTTCAGTTCTCTACTCTCCTTTCAGTCCTCTACCCTCCTTTCAGTCCTCTACCCTCCTTTCAGTTCTCTACCCTCCTTTCATTTCTCTACCCTCCTTTCAGTCCTCTACCCTCCTTTCAGTCCTCTACCCTCCTTTCAGTTCTCTACTCTCCTTTCAGTTCTCTACCCTCCTTTCAGTTCTCTACCCTCCTTTCAGTTCTCTACTCTCCTTTCAGTTCTCTACTCTCCTTTCAGTTCTCTACCCTCCTTTCAGTTCTCTACCCTCCTTTCAGTTCTCTACCCTCCTTTCAGTTCTCTACTCTCCTTTCAGTTCTCTACTCTCCTTTCAGTTCTCTACCCTCCTTTCAGTTCTCTACCCTCCTTTCAGTCCTCTACCCTCCTTTCAGTCCTCTACCCTCCTTTCAGTTCTCTACCCTCCTTTCATTTCTCTACCCTCCTTTCAGTCCTCTACCCTCCTTTCAGTCCTCTACCCTCCTTTCAGTTCTCTACCCTCCTTTCAGTTCTCTACTCTCCTTTCAGTTCTCTACCCTCCTTTCAGTTCTCTACCCTCCTTTCAGTTCTCTACCCTCCTTTCAGTTCTCTACCCTCCTTTCAGTCCTCTACCCTCCTTTCAGTCCTCTACCCTCCTTTCAGTTCTCTACCCTCCTTTCAGTTCTCTACTCTCCTTTCAGTTCTCTACCCTCCTTTCAGTTCTCTACCCTCCTTTCAGTTCTCTACCCTCCTTTCAGTTCTCTACTCTCCTTTCAGTTCTCTACTCTCCTTTCAGTTCTCTACCCTCCTTTCAGTTCTCTACCCTCCTTTCAGTCCTCTACCCTCCTTTCAGTCCTCTACCCTCCTTTCAGTTCTCTACCCTCCTTTCATTTCTCTACCCTCCTTTCAGTCCTCTACCCTCCTTTCAGTCCTCTACCCTCCTTTCAGTTCTCTACCCTCCTTTCAGTTCTCTACTCTCCTTTCAGTTCTCTACTCTCCTTTCAGTTCTCTACCCTCCTTTCAGTTCTCTACTCTCCTTTCAGTTCTCTACTCTCCTTTCAGTTCTCTACTCTCCTTTCAGTTCACTACTCTCCTTTCAGTTCTCTACTCTCCTTTCAGTTCTCTACCCTCCTTTCAGTTCTCTACTCTCCTTTCAGACAGTATTCATCATGATAATGTGTAATATTCTTCAGACTGCGTTGACTGAAAAAAGTCTGAATGTTCAACCATGTATGTCAGCATTAGACTGGAAAAGTCTGAATGTTCAACCATGTATGTCAGCATTAGACTGGAAAAGTCTGAACGATCAACCATGTATGTCACCATTAGACTGGAAAAGTCTGAACGATCAACCATGTATGTCAGCATTAGACTGGAAGTGTGTACAACTCATTCTGAACACCTTCTGAATATTGAGTTGCACCCCTTTACCCTCAGAACAGCCTCAATAACTGATCATAGCTTTCACCTGGATTCACCTGGTCAGTCTGCGTCATAGAAAGAGCAGGTGGTCCTATTCTTTTGTACACTCAGTGAATGTGAGCATTAGACCGGAAAAAGTTCCAATGATCAACCGTGTAGAGAGACATTTCACTGTGTGTTGTTGTTCTCTCTCTCTCTCATATCACATGGTTGAAGGGGTATTAATCACATGGTTGAAGGGGTATTAATCACATGGTTGAAGGGGTATTAATCACATGGTTGAAGGGGTATTAATCACATGGTTGAAGGGGGATTAATCACATGGTTGAAGGGGGATTAATCACATGGTTGAAGGGGTATTAATCACATGGTTGAAGGGGTATTAATCACATGGTTGAAGGGGTATTAATCACATGGTTGAAGGGGTATTAATCACATGGTTGAAGGGGTATTAATCACATGGTTGAAGGGGGTATTAATCACATGGTTGAAGGGGTATTAATCACATGGTTGAAGGGGTATTAATCACATGGTTGAAGGGGTATTAATCACATGGTTGAAGGGGTATTAATCACATGGTTGAAGGGGGATTAATCACATGGTTGAAGGGGTATTAATCACATGGTTGAAGGGGGATTAATCACATGGTTGAAGGGGTATTAATCACATGGTTGAAGGGGTATTAATCACATGGTTGAAGGGTATTAATCACATGGTTGAAGGGGTATTAATCACATGGTTGAAGGGGGATTAATCACATGGTTGAAGGGGTATTAATCACATGGTTGAAGGGGGATTAATCACATGGTTGAAGGGGTATTAATCACATGGTTGAAGGGGTATTAATCACATGGTTGAAGGGTATTAATCACATGGTTGAAGGGGTATTAATCACATGGTTGAAGGGGGTATTAATCACATGGTTGAAGGGGTATTAATCACATGGTTGAAGGGGTATTAATCACATGGTTGAAGGGGTATTAATCACATGGTTGAAGGGGTATTAATCACATGGTTGAAGGGGTATTAATCACATGGTTGAAGGGGTATTAATCACATGGTTGAAGGGGGATTAATCACATGGTTGAAGGGGTATTAATCACATGGTTGAAGGGGTATTAATCACATGGTTGTATTAATCACATGGTTGGGTATTAATCACATGGTTGAAGGGGTATTAATCACATGGTTGAAGGGGTATTAATCACATGGTTGAAGGGGTATTAATCACATGGTTGAAGGGGTATTAATCACATGGTTGAAGGGGTATTAATCACATGGTTGAAGGGGTATTAATCACATGGTTGAAGGGTATTAATCACATGGTTGAAGGGGTATTAATCACATGGTTGAAGGGGTATTAATCACATGGTTGAAGGGGTATTAATCACATGGTTGAAGGGGTATTAATCACATGGTTGAAGGGGTATTAATCAAATGGTTGAAGGGGTATTAATCACATGGTTGAAGGGGTATTAATATGGTTGAAGGGGTATTAATCACATGGTTGAAGGGGTATTAATCACATGGTTGAAGGGGTATTAATCACATGGTTGAAGGGGTATTAATCACATGGTTGAAGGGGTATTAATCACATGGTTGAAGGGGTATTAATCACATGGTTGAAGGGGTATTAATCACATGGTTGAAGGGGTATTAATCACATGGTTGAAGGGGTATTAATCACATGGTTGAAGGGGTATTAATCACATGGTTGAAGGGGTATTAATCACATGGTTGAAGGGGATTAATCACATGGTTGAAGGGGTATTAATCACATGGTTGAAGGGGTATTAATCACATGGTTGAAGGGGTATTAATCACATGGTTGAAGGTATTAATCACATGGTTGAAGGGGTATTAATCACATGGTTGAAGGGGTATTAATCACATGGTTGAAGGGGGTATTAATCACATGGTTGAAGGGGTATTAATCACATGGTTGAAGGGGGTATTAATCACATGGTTGAAGGGGGGTATTAATCACATGGTTGAAGGGGGTATTAATCACATGGTTGAAGGGGTATTAATCACATGGTTGAAGGGGTATTAATCACATGGTTGAAGGGGGTATTTATCACATGGTTGAAGGGAAATTAATCACATGGTTGAAGGGGTATTAATCACATGGTTGAAGGGGGATTAATCACATGGTTGAAGGGTATTAATCACATGGTTGAAGGGGGATTAATCACATGGTTGAAGGGGTATTAATCACATGGTTGAAGGGGTATTAATCACATGGTTGAAGGGGGTTGTTGTAAATAATGATGGATGCTTCTCTGTTGCACTCATCAAATCCCAGCCAGGAGCCACAGGAGGAGAAGGGGAATCTAATTGTTCCCTTGTTCCAAGAAGGAGCATGTGGCTTATGTCTCATTGACTCTGTAGCCTGGAGTCTTCTGACTAATAAAGGCTTGACTTTAAAACTCCTTTTTTGCATAAAATTGCATCTTTGAAATCACACGGCTGCAGTTTCCCACCCGGAGATTATCATTCATTCTCCCAGTAGTTCATTTGATTTAATCAATTTTCTATGGAGAAAATGTGCACGGTTAAATAAAGATTAAATCAAATTGAAATAAAATAGTGATATGGTGTAGTGATTCCTGTGGCCCTCTAGCGACACCCTGTGGCGATTCTGAGTACTGCACCAACACTTCAACCGAACTGCTCTCTCCATTGGCTGGCTGGTAAATGGCACCCTAACCCCTATGAAGTGTAGAACTTTTGACCTGGACCAATAGGTAATAGGATGCCATTTGGGAAGCAATACACTGTTTCTAATCTTACGTCATTGTTCCAGTCCTGAAAAGACTAAAGGTGTCCTGAACAACTACAGGCCTGTTCCCCTTGGTCATCATGCAAATCTTTGAAAGCCTGGTTCTGTCCCAAACTATCACTAACGCCTCCCTACAGAGCTAACAGGTTCTGTCCAAACCATCACTGTCACCTCCCTACAGAGCTAACAGGTTCTGTCCCAAACTATCACTAACGCCTCCCTACAGAGCTAACAGGTTCTGTCCCAAACTATCACTAACGCCTCCCTACAGAGCTAACAGGTTCTGTCCCAAACTATCACTAACGCCTCCCTACAGAGCTAACAGGTTCTGTCCCAAACTATCACTAACGCCTCCCTACAGAGCTAACAGGTACTGTCCCAAACTATCACTAACGCCTCCCTACAGAGCTAACAGGTTCTGTCCCAAACTATCACTAACGCCTCCCTACAGAGCTAACAGGTTCTGTCCAAACCATCACTAACGCCTCCCTACAGAGCTAACAGGTACTGTCCAAACCATCACTAACGCCTCCCTACAGAGCTAACAGGTACTGTCCAAACCATCACTGTCACATTCCCTACAGAGCTAACAGGTACTGTCCAAACCATCACTGTCACCTCCCTACAGAGCTAACAGGTTCTGTCCCAAACCATCACTGTCACCTCCCTACAGAGCTAACAGGTTCTGTCCCAAACTATCACTAACGCCTCCCTACAGAGCTAACAGGTTCTGTCCCAAACTATCACTAACGCCTCCCTACAGAGCTAACAGGTTCTGTCCTAAACTATCACTAACGCCTCCCTACAGAGCTAACAGGTTCTGTCCTAAACTATCACTAACGCCTCCCTACAGAGCTAACAGGTTCTGTCCTAAACTATCACTAACGCCTCCCTACAGAGCTAACAGGTTCTGTCCTAAACTATCACTGTCCCAAACCATCACTAACGCCTCCCTACAGAGCTAACAGGTACTGTCCAAACTATCACTAACGCCTCCCTACAGAGCTAACAGGTACTGTCCAAACCATCACTAACGCCTCCCTACAGAGCTAACAGGTACTGTCCCAAACCATCACTGTCACCTCCCTACAGAGCTAACAGGTACTGTCCCAAACCATCACTGTCCCAAACCATCACTGTCCCAAACCATCACTGTCCAAACCATCACTGTCCCAAACCATCACTGTCACCTCCCTACAGAGCTAAGAGGTACTGTCCAAACCATCACTGTCCAAACCATCACTGTCCCAAACCATCACTGTCACCTCCCTACAGAGCTAACAGGTACTGTCCAAACCATCACTGTCCAAACCATCACTGTCCCAAACCATCACTGTCACCTCCCTACAGAGCTAACAGGTACTGTCCAAACCATCACTGTCACCTCCCTACAGAGCTAACAGGTTCTGTCCAAACCATCACTGTCCCAAACCATCACTGTCCCAAACCATCACTGTCCCAAACCATCACTGTCCCAAACCATCACTGAAAGTTGTTTTCCCAGCGTGACTTGTTGCATCTTGTTGGACAGGAAGTCAGTGATCCACTGATAGCTCGAGTCGGACACGTTCAGCTGGGAGAGTTTGTCTTGTAGCATTTCTGGAATGATGATGTTGAACGCAGAGATAAAGTTCACAAACAATCTCCTTGCATATGTCTTTGGGTTATCTATGTCGTTAGGATGTAGTGGAGGCCCATGTCCGACTCCAGCTGTCAGTGGATCACTGACTTCCTGTCCAACAAGATGCAACAAGTCACGCTGTGAAAACAACTTTCAGACTCTTTATCCCTCAGCACCGGAACGCCGTAAGGCTGCATTCTCTCACCTCTAACTCCAATGACTGCACCTCCAACAACTCATCCGTTTAACTACTCTAGTTGGCAGATGACACCACTCTGGTCGGTCACATCACCTACGGCGACGAGTCCATGTACCGTGGGGTAATCGACCGGCTAGTGGCCTGGTGCAGTCGCAATAACCTCGAACTCAACACAGATAAACCTGTGGAAACCTACCCCCCTACCCTTACTCCCCTCGAGGTTGATGGCTCAGCTGTTAACATGGCTGAAACATTACCATTCCTGGGGACCATCATCTCCCACAACCTCATCATCACAGCGGTCACCAAGATGGCTGTACACCAGTAGATGTACTTGCAGCAGCTGAACCCCCCCCTGTAAAATCTCCCAGTCGATCCTGATCCGGTTTTACTCATCCAGCCTTGAGTCCATCCTCATCTCTTCCATCACAGAAGATCTGTGTCTACCTGCTGCAAGGACAAACTGCAACGCATCTATCGAGGTCTTGCACGACTCTAGGACAAGGAAGAGTGCAGGAACGGTCATTAGGGTTCAAAACATCGATACGGTTTCATTGATGTTACTCGTGTGTTTTTTATTACTATTGCCAATAGACTCATCTTGAATGAAAGCAAAGAATCTCTCTTCCACAACAAAGAACACAGCGCATCAAAACCTGCTATCTTGATTTTTTGTTTTTATCCTGCAAAAGTGATATGTATCTCAACGAGACAACATGTGACATTTACATGTTCAGTCATTTAGCAGACGCTCTTATCCAGAGAGACTGACAGTAGTGCATTTACATGTTCAGTCATTTAGCAGACGCTCTTATCCAGAGAGACTGACAGTAGTGCATTTACATGTTCAGTCATTTAGCAGACGCTCTTATCCAGAGAGACTGACAGTAGTGCATTTACATGTTCAGTCATTTAGCAGACGCTCTTATCCAGAGAGACTGACAGTAGTGCATTTACATGTTCAGTCATTTAGCAGACGCTCTTATCCAGAGAGACTGACAGTAGTGCATTTACATGTTCAGTCATTTAGCAGACGCTCTTATCCAGAGAGACTGACAGTAGTGCGTTCATCTTAAGGTCGCTAGGTGAGGCAACAACATATCCAGTGGCAATTTTAGCATGTAAATCTTAGTGGGGAAAAAAAATAAATGTTATGCATGCCAGCAACGCTGCTACAAAACACAGCACTAAACAACACATTAACTGCACTATAACGATGACAAACAGTGCCCACAAACTGTTAGGACCTACATAATGCTGTCCCACCTTCAGAGTCCCAACAGCAGAGTCCCACCTTCAGAGTCCCAACAGCAGAGTCCCACCTTCAGAGTCCCAACAGCAGAGTCCCACCTTCAGAGTCCCAACGGCAGAGTCCCACCTTCAGAGTCCCAACAGCAGAGTCCCACCTTCAGAGTCCCAACAGCAGAGTCGCACCTTCAGAGTCCCAACAGCAGAGTCCCACCTTCAGAGTCCCAACAGCAGAGTCCCACCTTCAGAGTCCCAACAGCAGAGTCCCACCTTCAGAGTCCCAACAGCAGAGTCCCACCTTCAGAGTCCCAACAGCAGAGTCCCACCTTCAGAGTCCCAACAGCAGAGTCCCACCTTCAGAGTCCCAACAGCAGAGTCCCACCTTCAGAGTCCCAACAGCAGAGTCCCACCTTCAGAGTCCCAACAGCAGAGTCCCACCTTCAGAGTCCCAACAGCAGAGTCCCACCTTCAGAGTCCCAACAGCAGAGTCCCACCTTCAGAGTCCCAACAGCAGAGTCCCACCTTCAGAGTCCCAACAGCAGAGTCCCACCTTCAGAGTCCCAACAGCAGAGTCCCACCTTCAGAGTCCCAACGGCAGAGTCCCACCTTCAGAGTCCCAACAGCAGAGTCCCACCTTCAGAGTCCCAACAGCAGAGTCCCACCTTCAGAGTCCCAACAGCAGAGTCCCACCTTCAGAGTCCCAACAGCAGAGTCCCACCTTCAGAGTCCCAACGGCAGAGTCCCACCTTCAGAGTCCCAACAGCAGAGTCCCACCTTCAGAGTCCCAACAGCAGAGTCCCACCTTCAGAGTCCCAACAGCAGAGTCCCACCTTCAGAGTCCCAACAGCAGAGTCCCACCTTCAGAGTCCCAACAGCAGAGTCCCAACAGCAGAGTCCCACCTTCAGAGTCCCAACAGTTTACCGCCACGACACCTGTTAAACAAATGTGGTTTCTACCAACAATTGAGATGTACAAACTATGACATAAGGAGACGACGAGTGGATGGACGTAGTCAATATAACTATTTGTTCAGCACATTTGAAATGCACAGCAACAGAATTCAGAACATGGGCCGCTCTTACAGTATTCTCCCTGTACACCGAGTCAGAACCGTAGGATAAATAAAGGGGCATATAAGCAGACAATGAAATATCTTACACTATTCGATGATGACATTTCTCTAAAACAGGCTATAGGCTACATGTGCACCACCAAGTCAGAACAGTCGGTGAAATTAAGAGGTGAAAATAGACCAAATTATTAGGGTGAGGCACATGGGTTATTAACAGCTTACTACACAACATACACTTAGTATTACTTTCTTAGCTACAGTATACATATATACCTTATATTACATCATTTATGCAGCAGCATACAAGACATTTTTGAACTCACCTTGTTGTGCTG
Source organism: Oncorhynchus gorbuscha (assembly GCF_021184085.1). Classification (NCBI taxonomy): domain Eukaryota; kingdom Metazoa; phylum Chordata; class Actinopteri; order Salmoniformes; family Salmonidae; genus Oncorhynchus; species Oncorhynchus gorbuscha. The sequence continues at coordinate 3,902,404 of NC_060173.1, forward strand.
TGTTCACTTGAACAGGAAGGTGGCGCGTAGGTCCTTCGTGGGCAAATCCTGTTATCAAACTTTCATCAAATCTGTCATTCTCTGGATTTATGGTGCCTTCGAGACAACTGGGAACTCTGAATAAAACAAGGTCGAATCATGACGTTCGTGTTCTTCAGGCCAGAGCTCCAGACTTGGATTTCCAGGTTGGATGACAATTCAAAACCCTATTTTACAGTCAGAGCAAATTATTTTTATTTCTTTCCAAGTTCCCAGTTGTCTTGAACTCACTGAAGTCTGAGATTTCCCACTTCCAAGTTCCCAGTTGTCTTGAACTCACTGAAGTCTGAGATTTCCCACTTCCAAGTTCCCAGTTGTCTTGAACTCACTGAAGTCTGAGATTTCCCACTTCCAAGTTCCCAGTTGTCTTGAACTCACTGAAGTCTGAGATTTCCCACTTCCAAGTTCCCAGTTGTCTTGAACACAGCAGAAGTCATGGTGGATTGACAGCATGGCCAATGTTGAATGTTTATCCTTTTAAACTTGGAAAAGAGGCCCTTAAACCCAGACTTGGACTTCACACTCACTCCACTGAATTAGCAGGCCAGTGATTGATTTGTACTGCTTGCACTTAGCCACTGATACCTTCCAAACCACTCATTGTTGAATTTGCAACAGTTGTGTAATGTTTATGTCCAATGGCCGATGAGCACCGATACGTTTTGTCTATAATTTCTCTTCATTATTTATCTAGGCGGCAGCGTAGCCTAGTGGTTAGGGCGTTGGACTCGTAACCGGAAGGTTGTGAGTTCAAACCCCCGAGCTGACAAGGTACAAATCTGTCGTTCTGCCCCTGAACAGGCAGTTAACCCACTGTTCCAAGGCCGTCATTGAAAGTAAGAATATGTTCTTAACTGACTTGCCTGGTTAAATAAAGGTTAAAAATTTAAATAAAATAAAAAAAATCTTCATATGACAAGGATGAAAAAGGATTTGCCAGTAGGTTGTCGACTTGGTTCATGATGATGACTGCTAGCTAAGACTTTGAAAGTATGATGTTGACATGATCAGTCCAATCAAAGCTAGTGTAGATAAAACGTGATTTGATGTCATTTTATCTTGAGCCTTCTTGGATGGGCACATCTAATGAATTTTCAAGCTCTCACATGAGTGACAGAACCCTGAGCCAATCACGGCGCAACTAGAGAACATTACCAACCCCTACAGGCCATATTTTCCACTGGCTTCCCCACCACCACAGAAAGCACTGAGCTGAAACACCTGCATTTTGGAGCTGCCTTAACTAAAGAAAGCACTGAGCTGGGCTGAAACACCTGCATTTTGGACCTGCCTTAACTAAAGAAAGCACTGAGCTGAAACACCTGCATTTTGGAGCTGCCTTAACTAAAGAAAGCACTGAGCTGGGCTGAAACACCTGCATTTTGGACCTGCCTTAACTAAAGAAAGCACTGAGCTGGGCTGAAACACCTGCATTTTGGAGCTGCCTTAACTAAAGAAAGCACTGAGCTGGGCTGAAACACCTGCATTTTGGAGCTGCCTTAACTAAAGAAAGCACTGAGCTGGGCTGAAACACCTGCATTTTGGAGCTGCCTTAACTAAAGAAAGCACTGAGCTGGGCTGAAACACCTGCATTTTGGAGCTGCCTTAACTAAAGAAAGCACTGAGCTGGGCTGAAACACCTGCATTTTGGACCTGCCTTAACTAAAGAAAGCACTGAGCTGGGCTGAAACACCTGCATTTTGGACCTGCCTTAACTAAAGAAAGCACTGAGCTGGGCTGAAACACCTGCATTTTGGAGCTGCCTTAACTAAAGAAAGCACTGAGCTGGGCTGAAACACCTGCATTTTGGAGCTGCCTTAACTAAAGAAAGCACTGAGCTGGGCTGAAACACCTGCATTTTGGAGCTGCCTTAACTAAAGAAAGCACTGAGCTGGGCTGAAACACCTGCATTTTGGAGCTGCCTTAACTAAAGAAAGCACTGAGCTGAGCTGAAACACCTGCATTTTGGAGCTGCCTTAACTAAAGAAAGCACTGAGCTGGGCTGAAACACCTGCATTTTGGACCTGCCTTAACTAAAGAAAGCACTGAGCTGGGCTGAAACACCTGCATTTTGGAGCTGCCTTAACTAAAGAAAGCACTGAGCTGGGCTGAAACACCTGCATTTTGGAGCTGCCTTAACTAAAGAAAGCACTGAGCTGGGCTGAAACACCTGCATTTTGGAGCTGCCTTAACTAAAGAAAGCACTGAGCTGGGCTGAAACACCTGCATTTTGGACCTGCCTTAACTAAAGAAAGCACTGAGCTGGGCTGAAACACCTGCATTTTGGAGCTGCCTTAACTAAAGAAAGCACTGAGCTGGGCTGAAACACCTGCATTTTGGAGCTGCCTTAACTAAAGAAAGCACTGAGCTGGGCTGAAACACCTGCATTTTGGAGCTGCCTTAACTAAAGAAAGCACTGAGCTGGGCTGAAACACCTGCATTTTGGACCTGCCTTACTCAACAAAACAAAAAAGAGACCGTATTTGTGTGCAGCTTGATTAAATCAATGACATTGTTTGCAAACTGATATGTGACACGTATTAATGCCATAAATAACATGAAAACAGGCAACAACAACAAAAATATAGAACAGGTGGTTCTGGGTAAAAACAAGGCTCTGCCCCACCTGCCCTGAAACAGCCTGTTTCCCTCTACATAGTAGTTATAGTTATAGTTATCAGCTAAGTCAGTGGGCCTGTTTCCCTCTACATAGTAGTTATAGTTATAGTTATCAGCTAAGTCAGTAGGCCTGTTTCCCTCTACATAGTAGTTATAGTTATAGTTATCAGCTAAGTCAGTAGGCCTGTTTCCCTCTACATAGTAGTTATAGTTATAGTTATCAGCTAAGTCAGTGGGCCTGTTTCCCTCTACATAGTAGTTATAGTTATAGTTATCAGCTAAGTCAGTGGGCCTGTTTCCCTCTACATAGTAGTTATAGTTATAGTTATCAGCTAAGTCAGTGGGCCTGTTTCCCTCTACATAGTAGTTATAGTTATAGTTATCAGCTAAGTCAGTAGGCCTGTTTCCCTCTACATAGTAGTTATAGTTATCAGCTAAGTCAGTGGGCCTGTTTCCCTCTACATAGTAGTTATAGTTATAGTTATCAGCTAAGTCAGTGGGCCTGTTTCCCTCTACATAGTAGTTATAGTTATAGTTATCAGCTAAGTCAGTGGGCCTGTTTCGCTCTACATAGTAGTTATAGTTATCAGCTAAGTCAGTGGGCCTGTTTCCCTCTACATAGTAGTTATAGTTATAGTTATCAGCTAAATCAGTAGGCCTGTTTCCCTCTACATAGTAGTTATAGTTATAGTTATCAGCTAAGTCAGTAGGCCTGTTTCCCTCTACATAGTAGTTATAGTTATAGTTATCAGCTAAGTCAGTAGGCCTGTTTCCCTCTACATAGTAGTTTTAGTTATCAGCTAAGTCAGTGGGCCTGTTTCCCTCTACATAGTAGTTATAGTTATCAGCTAAGTCAGTGGGCCTGTTTCCCTCTACATAGTAGTTATAGTTATAGTTATCAGCTAAGTCAGTAGGCCTGTTTCCCTCTACATAGTAGTTATAGTTATAGTTATCAGCTAAGTCAGTGGGCCTGTTTCCCTCTACATAGTAGTTATAGTTATAGTTATCAGCTAAGTCAGTGGGCCTGTTTCCCTCTACATAGTAGTTATAGTTATAGTTATCAGCTAAGTCAGTGGGCCTGTTTCCCTCTACATAGTAGTTATAGTTATCAGCTAAGTCAGTGGGCCTGTTTCCCTCTACATAGTAGTTATAGTTATAGTTATCAGCTAAGTCAGTGGGCCTGTATCCCTCTACATAGTAGTTATAGTTATAGTTATCAGCTAAGTCAGTGGGCCTGTTTCCCTCTACATAGTAGTTATAGTTATCAGCTAAGTCAGTGGGCCTGTTTCCCTCTACATAGTAGTTATAGTTATCAGCTAAGTCAGTGGGCCTGTTTCCCTCTACATAGTAGTTATAGTTATAGTTATCAGCTAAGTCAGTAGGCCTGTTTCCCTCTACATAGTAGTTATAGTTATAGTTATCAGCTAAGTCAGTAGGCCTGTTTCCCTCTACATAGTAGTTATGGTTATCAGCTAAGTCAGTAGGCCTGTTTCCCTCTACATAGTAGTTATGGTTATCAGCTAAGTCAGTGGGCCTGTTTCCCTCTACATAGTAGTTATAGTTATAGTTATCAGCTAAGTCAGTGGGCCTGTTTCCCTCTACATAGTAGTTATAGTTATCAGCTAAGTCAGTGGGCCTGTTTCCCTCTACATAGTAGTTATAGTTATAGTTATCAGCTAAGTCAGTGGGCCTGTTTCCCTCTACATAGTAGTTATAGTTATCAGCTAAGTCAGTGGGCCTGTTTCCCTCTACATAGTAGTTATAGTTATAGTTATCAGCTAAGTCAGTGGGCCTGTTTCCCTCTACATAGTAGTTATAGTTATAGTTATCAGCTAAGTCAGTGGGCCTGTTTCCTCTACATAGTAGTTATAGTTATAGTTATCAGCTAAGTCAGTGGGCCTGTTTCCCTCTACATAGTAGTTATAGTTATAGTTATCAGCTAAGTCAGTGGGCCTGTTTTCCTCTACATAGTAGTTATAGTTATAGTTATCAGCTAAGTTAGTGGGCCTGTTTCCCTCTACATAGTAGTTATAGTTATAGTTATCAGCTAAGTCAGTGGGCCTGTTTCCCTCTACATAGTAGTTATAGTTATAGTTATCAGCTAAGTCAGTGGGCCTGTTTCCCTCTACATAGTAGTTATAGTTATAGTTATCAGCTAAGTCAGTGGGCCTGTTTCCCTCTACATAGTAGTTATAGTTATAGTTATCAGCTAAGTCAGTGGGCCTGTTTCCCTCTACATAGTAGTTATAGTTATAGTTATCAGCTAAGTCAGTGGGCCTGTTTCCCTCTACATAGTAGTTATAGTTATAGTTATCAGCTAAGTCAGTGGGCCTGTTTCCCTCTACATAGTAGTTATAGTTATCAGCTAAGTCAGTGGGCCTGTTTCCCTCTACATAGTAGTTATAGTTATCAGCTAAGTCAGTGGGCCTGTTTCCCTCTACATAGTAGTTATAGTTATAGTTATCAGCTAAGTCAGTGGGCCTGTTTCCCTCTACATAGTAGTTATAGTTATAGTTATCAGCTAAGTCAGTGGGCCTGTTTCCCTCTACATAGTAGTTATAGTTATAGTTATCAGCTAAGTCAGTAGGCCTGTTTCCCTCTACATAGTAGTTATAGTTATCAGCTAAGTCAGTGGGCCTGTTTCCCTCTACATAGTAGTTATAGTTATCAGCTAAGTCAGTGGGCCTGTTTCCCTCTACATAGTAGTTATAGTTATAGTTATCAGCTAAGTCAGTAGGCCTGTTTCCCTCTACATAGTAGTTATAGTTATAGTTATCAGCTAAGTCAGTGGGCCTGTTTCCCTCTTCATAGTAGTTATAGTTATCAGCTAAGTCAGTGGGCCTGTTTCCCTCTTCATAGTAGTTATAGTTATCAGCTAAGTCAGTGGGCCTGTTTCCCTCTACATAGTAGTTATAGTTATAGTTATCAGCTAAGTCAGTGGGCCTGTTTCCCTCTACATAGTAGTTATAGTTATAGTTATCAGCTAAGTCAGTGGGCCTGTTTCCCTCTACATAGTAGTTATAGTTATAGTTATCAGCTAAGTCAGTGGGCCTGTTTCCCTCTACATAGTAGTTATAGTTATCAGCTAAGTCAGTGGGCCTGTTTCCCTCTACATATTAGTTATGGTTATCAGCTAAGTCAGTAGGCCTGTTTCCCTCTACATAGTAGTTATAGTTATAGTTATCAGCTAAGTCAGTAGGCCTGTTTCCCTCTACATAGTAGTTATAGTTATCAGCTAAGTCAGTGGGCCTGTTTCCCTCTACATAGTAGTTATAGTTATCAGCTAAGTCAGTGGGCCTGTTTCCCTCTACATAGTAGTTATAGTTATAGTTATCAGCTAAGTCAGTAGGCCTGTTTCCCTCTACATAGTAGTTATAGTTATAGTTATCAGCTAAGTCAGTGGGCCTGTTTCCCTCTACATAGTAGTTATAGTTATAGTTATCAGCTAAGTCAGTGGGCCTGTTTCCCTCTACATAGTAGTTATAGTTATAGTTATCAGCTAAGTCAGTGGGCCTGTTTCCCTCTACATAGTAGTTATAGTTATAGTTATCAGCTAAGTCAGTGGGCCTGTTTCCCTCTACATAGTAGTTATAGTTATAGTTATCAGCTAAGTCAGTGGGCCTGTTTCCCTCTACATAGTAGTTATAGTTATAGTTATCAGCTAAGTCAGTGGGCCTGTTTCCCTCTACATAGTAGTTATAGTTATAGTTATCAGCTAAGTCAGTGGTAGTAGGAAAAAAACAAGTGCTTGTAAAATAATATATATATTTTTTCTGGGGGGGGGGCGATTTCTTTAAAATAGAGCTGAAGACTATTAAGACAAAACAAAATTAAGATGATTAGAACAGACATACCAGGTGAAGACGGTCATGTGACTTTATTAGAACAGACATACCAGGTGAAGACGGTCATGTGACTTTATTAGAACAGACATACCAGGCGAAGACGGTCATGTGACTTTATTTGAACAGACATACCAGGTGAAGACGGTCATGTGACTTTATTAGAACAGACATACCAGGTGAAGACGGTCATGTGACTTTATTAGAACAGTAAATGGTGAAGGAAACAATACAACATCTCATTGTAAACAAACAATAACAACAACAAATAAACAACGACTAAGACAATAATACATGACATTTAGCAGACGCTTTTCTTTTCATAGTAATTTACACGTCATGTGTGCAGACAATTGTAATTTCATACATATCGTAATTCACCACACAAGTTAGTCAAGGAGAAGGAGAGAGTGGAAGGTGTGTTTAGCCTGGGTGCCAGTTAGTTTAGCCTGGGTGCCAGTCAGTTTAGCCTGGGTGCCAGTCAGTTTAGCCTGGGTGCCAGTCAGTTTAGCCTGGGTGCGGGTGCCAGTCAGTTTAGCCTGGGTGCCAGTCAGTTTAGCCTGGGTGCGGGTGCCAGTCAGTTTAGCCTGGGTGCCAGTCAGTTTAGCCTGGGTGCCAGTCAGTTTAGCCTGGGTGCCAGTCAGTTTAGCCTGGGTGCCAGTCAGTTTAGCCTGGGTGCCAGTTAGTTTAGCCTGGGTGCCAGTCAGTTTAGCCTGGGTGCCAGTCAGTTTAGCCTGGGTGCGGGTGCCAGTCAGTTTAGCCTGGGTGCCAGTCAGTTTAGCCTGGGTGCGGGTGCCAGTCAGTTTAGCCTGGGTGCCAGTCAGTTTAGCCTGGGTGCCAGTCAGTTTAGCCTGGGTGCCAGTCAGTTTAGCCTGGGTGCCAGTCAGTTTAGCCTGGGTGCGGTTGCCAGTCAGTTTAGCCTGGGTGCCAGTCAGTTTAGCCTGGGTGCGCGTCAGTTTAGCCTGAATACCAGTCAGTTTAGCCTGGGTGCCAGTCAGTTTAGCCTGGGTGCCAGTCTGTTTAGCCTGGGTGCCAGTCAGTTTAGCCTGGGTGCCAGTCAGTTTAGCCTGGGTGCGGGTGCCAGTCAGTTTAGCCTGGGTGCCAGTCAGTTTAGCCTGGGTGCCAGTCAGTTTAGCCTGGGTGCCAGTCAGTTTAGCCTGGGTGCCAGTCAGTTTAGCCTGAATACCAGTCAGTTTAGCCTGGGTGCCAGTCAGTTTAGCCTGGGTGAGGGTGCCAGTCAGTTTAGCCTGGGTGCCAGTCAGTTTAGCCTGGGTGCCAGTCAGTTTAGCCTGAATACCAGTCAGTTTAGCCTGGGTGCCAGTCAGTTTAGCCTGGGTGCCAGTCAGTTTAGCCTGAATACCAGTCAGTTTAGCCTGGGTGCCAGTCAGTTTAGCCTGGGTGAGGGTGCCAGTCAGTTTAGCCAGGGTGCCAGTCAGTTTAGCCTGGGTGCGCGTCAGTTTAGCCTGAATACCAGTCAGTTTAGCCTGGGTGCCAGTCAGTTTAGCCTGGGTGCCAGTCTGTTTAGCCTGGGTGCCAGTAAGTTTAGCCTGGGTGCGGGTGCCTGTCAGTTTAGCCTGGGTGCCAGTCAGTTTAGCCTGGGTGCGGGTGCCAGTCAGTTTAGCCTGGGTGCGGGTGCCAGTCAGTTTAGCCTGGGTGCCAGTCAGTTTAGCCTGGGTGCCAGTCAGTTTAGCCTGGGTGCCAGTCAGTTTAGCCTGGGTGCGGGTGCCAGTCAGTTTAGCCTGGGTGCCAGTCAGTTTAGCCTGGGTGCGCGTCAGTTTAGCCTGAATACCAGTCAGTTTAGCCTGGGTGCCAGTCAGTTTAGCCTGGGTGCCAGTCTGTTTAGCCTGGGTGCCAGTCAGTTTAGCCTGGGTGCCAGTCAGTTTAGCCTGGGTGCGGGTGCCAGTCAGTTTAGCCTGGGTGCCAGTCAGTTTAGCCTGGGTGCGGGTGCCAGTCAGTTTAGCCTGGGTGCCAGTCAGTTTAGCCTGGGTGCCAGTCAGTTTAGCCTGGGTGCCAGTCAGTTTAGCCTGAATACCAGTCAGTTTAGCCTGGGTGCCAGTCTGTTTAGCCTGGGTGCCAGTCAGTTTAGCCTGGGTGCCAGTCAGTTTAGCCTGGGTGCGGGTGCCAGTCAGTTTAGCCTGGGTGCCAGTCAGTTTAGCCTGGGTGCGGGTGCCAGTCAGTTTAGCCTGGGTGCCAGTCAGTTTAGCCTGGGTGCCAGTCAGTTTAGCCTGGGTGCCAGTCAGTTTAGCCTGAATACCAGTCAGTTTAGCCTGGGTGCCAGTCAGTTTAGCCTGGGTGAGGGTGCCAGTCAGTTTAGCCTGGGTGCCAGTCAGTTTAGCCTGGGTGCCAGTCAGTTTAGCCTGGGTGCCAGTCAGTTTAGCCTGGGTGCCTGTTTCCGCTCTCTTGACAACTCCTATGGAATTGTCGTAACAATGACATCACTGGAGCTGTCCAGAGAGCAGAAACAGATCTGGGATCAGGCTAGAGTGGTATCTTCAATGCACAACAACAGTTACTCTTGGAGGAATAAAGAGAACAGAGATCACGAGAGATCTCACAGGTCCCTATAGAGATGACTACTAGTTTTGACCAGTCTGGCACCCTAATCCCTATGTAGTGCACTAGTTTTGACCAGTCTGGCACCCTCATCCCTATGTAGTGCACTAGTTTTGAACAGTCTGGCACCCTAATCCCTTTGTAGTGCACTAGTTTTGACCAGTTTGGCACCCTAATCCCTATGTAGTGCACTAGTTTTGACCAGTTTGGCACCCTAATCCCTATGTAGTGCACTAGTTTTGACCAGTCTGGCACCCTAATCCCTATGTAGTGCACTAGTTTTGACCAGTCTGGCACCCTAATCCCTATGTAGTGCACTAGTTTTGCCCAGTCTGGCACCCTAATCCCTATGTAGTGCACTAGTTTTGACCAGTCTGGCACCCTAATCCCTATGTAGTGCACTAGTTTTGACCAGTCTGGCACCCTAATCCCTATGTAGTGCACTAGTTTTGACCAGTCTGGCACCCTAATCCCTATGTAGTGCACTAGTTTTGCCCAGTTTGGCACCCTAATCCCTATGTAGTGCACTAGTTTTGACCAGTCTGGCACCCTAATCCCTATGTAGTGCACTAGTTTTGAACAGTCTGGCACCCTAATCCTAATGTAGTGCACTAGTTTTGAACAGTCTGGCACCATAATCCCTATGTAGTGCACTAGTTTTGACCAGTCTGGCACCCTAATCCCTATGTAGTGCACTAGTTTTGACCAATCTGGCACCCTAATCCCTATGTAGTGCACTAGTTTTGACCAGTCTGGCACCCTAATCCCTATGTAGTGCACTAGTTTTGGCCATACGATGTAGCAAGGTGGTATACACCACAGGGACATGTTCTTTAGACGATGTAGCAAGGTGGTATACACCACAGGGACATGTTCTTTAGACGATGTAGCAAGGTGGTATACACCACAGGGACATGTTCTTTAGACGATGTAGCAAGGTGGTATACACCACAGGGACATGTTCTTTAGACGATGTAGCAAGGTGGTATACACCACAGGGTCATGTTCTTTAGACGATGTAGCAAGGTGGTATACACCACAGGGACATGTTCTTTAGACGATGTAGCAAGGTGGTATACACCACAGGGTCATGTTCTTTAGACGATGTAGCAAGGTGGTATACACCACAGGGACATGTTCTTTAGACGATGTAGCAAGGTGGTATACAGGGACATGTTCTTTAGACGATGTAGCAAGGTGGTATACAGTACAGGGACATATTCTTTAGACGATGTAGCAAGGTGGTATACAGGGACATGTTCTTTAGACGATGTAGCAAGGTGGTATACAGTACAGGGACATGTTCTTTAGACGATGTAGCAAGGTGGTATACAGTACAGGGACATGTTCTTTAGACGATGTAGCAAGGTGGTATACAGGGACATGTTCTTTAGACGATGTAGCAAGGTGGTATACAGTACAGGGACATGTTCTTTAGACGATGTAGCAAGGTGGTATACAGTACAGGGACATGTTCTTTAGACGATGTAGCAAGGTGGTATACAGGGACATGTTCTTTAGACGATGTAGCAAGGTGGTATACAGTACAGGGACATGTTCTTTAGACGATGTAGCAAGGTGGTATACACCACAGGGACATGTTCTTTAGACGATGTAGCAAGGTGGTATACAGTACAGGGACATGTTCTTTAGACGATGTAGCAAGGTGGTATACACCACAGGGACATGTTCTTTAGACGATGTAGCAAGGTGGTATACAGTACAGGGACATGTTCTTTAGACGATGTAGCAAGGTGGTATACACCACAGGGACATGTTCTTTAGACGATGTAGCAAGGTGGTATACACCACAGGGACATGTTCTTTAGACGATGTAGCAAGGTGGTATACAGTACAGGGACATGTTCTTTAGACGATGTAGCAAGGTGGTATACAGTACAGGGACATGTTCTTTAGACGATGTAGCAAGGTGGTATACAGTACAGGGACTTGGTAGCTATAGAACGTTGTGATCCTCTAACAACTAGAACAAGGTGTTCTCATTCCAATTCTACTGCTCCAACAGCGAGGTCCTTCCAGTGGAACCCCATTGGCTGTGTTGTCTAGTGCTCCAACAGCGAGGTCCTTCCAGTGGAACCCCATTGGCTGTGTTGTCTAGTGCTCCAACAGCGAGGTCCTTTCAGTGGAACCCCATTGGCTGTGTTGTCTAGTGCTTCAGTGATAGGAAGGGTTTTTCCCTGGAACCCCATTGGCTGTGTTGTCTAGTGCTTCAGTGATAGGAAGGGTTTTCTCTGGAATTGGCTGGGTTTCAGTGGAAGGGTTTTCCCCATCGGCTGTGTTGTCTAGTGCTTCAGTGATAGGAAGGGTTTTTCCCTGGAACCCCATTGGCTGTGTTGTCTAGTGCTTCAGTGATAGGAAGGGTTTTTCCCTGGAACCCCATTGGCTGTGTTGTCTAGTGCTTCAGTGATAGGAAGGGTTTTTCTGTGGAACCCCATTGGCTGTGTTGTCTAGTGCTTCAGTGATAGGAAGGGTTTTTCCCTGGAACCCCATTGGCTGTGTTGTCTAGTGCTTCAGTGATAGGAAGGGTTTTTCCCTGGAACCCCATTGGCTGTGTTGTCTAGTGCTTCAGTGATAGGAAGGGTTTTTCTCTGGAACCCCATTGGCTGTGTTGTCTAGTGCATCAGTGATAGGAAGGGTTTTTCTCTGGAACCCCATTGGCTGTGTTGTCTAGTGCTTCAGTGATAGGAAGGGTTTTTCTGTGGAACCCCATTGGCTGTGTTGTCTAGTGCTCCAACAGCGAGGTCCTTTCAGTGGAACCCCATTGGCTGTGTTGTCTAGTGCTTCAGTGATAGGAAGGGTTTTTCCCTGGAACCCCATTGGCTGTGTTGTCTAGTGCTTCAGTGATAGGAAGGGTTTTTCTCTGGAACCCCATCGGCTGTGTTGTCTAGTGCTTCAGTGATAGGAAGGGTTTTTCCCTGGAACCCCATTGGCTGTGTTGTCTAGTGCTTCAGTGATAGGAAGGGTTTTTCTGTGGAACCCCATTGGCTGTGTTGTCTAGTGCTTCAGTGATAGGAAGGGTTTTTCCCTGGAACCCCATTGGCTGTGTTGTCTAGTGCTTCAGTGATAGGAAGGGTTTTTCCCTGGAACCCCATTGGCTGTGTTGTCTAGTGCTTCAGTGATAGGAAGGGTTTTTCTCTGGAACCCCATTGGCTGTGTTGTCTAGTGCATCAGTGATAGGAAGGGTTTTTCTCTGGAACCCCATTGGCTGTGTTGTCTAGTGCTTCAGTGATAGGAAGGGTTTTTCTGTGGAACCCCATTGGCTGTGTTGTCTAGTGCTTCAGTGATAGGAAGGGTTTTTCTCTGGAACCCCATTGGCTGTGTTGTCTAGTGCTTCAGTGATAGGAAGGGTTTTTCCCTGGAACCCCATTGGCTGTGTTGTCTAGTGCTTCAGTGATAGGAAGGGTTTTTCTGTGGAACCCCATTGGCTGTGTTGTCTAGTGCTTCAGTGATAGGAAGGGTTTTTCTCTGGAACCCCATTGGCTGTGTTGTCTAGTGCTTCAGTGATAGGAAGGGTTTTTCTCTGGAACCCCATTGGCTGTGTTGTCTAGTGCTTCAGTGATAGGAAGGGTTTTTCCCTGGAACCCCATTGGCTGTGTTGTCTAGTGCTTCAGTGATAGGAAGGGTTTTTCTCTGGAACCCCATTGGCTGTGTTGTCTAGTGCTTCAGTGATAGGAAGGGTTTTTCCCTGGAACCCCATTGGCTGTGTTGTCTAGTGCTTCAGTGATAGGAAGGGTTTTTCTGTGGAACCCCATTGGCTGTGTTGTCTAGTGCTTCAGTGATAGGAAGGGTTTTTCTGTGGAACCCCATTGGCTGTGTTGTCTAGTGCTTCAGTGATAGGAAGGGTTTTTCTGTGGAACCCCATTGGCTGTGTTGTCTAGTGCTTCAGTGATAGGAAGGGTTTTTCCCTGGAACCCCATTGGCTGTGTTGTCTAGTGCTTCAGGGTTTTTCTGCGATTTTGTGCCTAATCTTTATTTGTGCTTTTATAATTGTATTTTTGGTGTTAAGATAGATCCTCCTCGCCCCCCTGAGATACACATGATGCAGACGGACAGATGACGGAGGCGTGTGATAGATAGATAGAAGAAGAGAAAGAAGAGAGAGTGGGACTGACATCAAAGAGAAATAACATCGCAAGGTGTCACACTAACTAACTAACTAACTAAGCTATGACTAAGTCATTACTAACTACAGCATTACTTCACAGCCAAACCAGACACACACACACACACACACACACACACAACCAAACCGACCAGATCGACACAGTCAGGACAAATTCACAGCTGATCAAAAACTGAATGAAAATGACTTCATTGTTCAGCATGTTCAAGATTAAAACCGTAAAGACAAGGAAAATCATACAACACGAGGGTAAACAATAACAAAACAACAATAACAAAACAACAATAACAAAACACAATAATAACAAGCATTTGAAATGAACAATGATATTATCATACGAGATGAGTTGGCAGTTGGAATGTTTGAAGAATAAACATGAATAAAATAACAGGTAACATCACATACAATAGGCCTTTTGTCTTCCCTGTCTGTCTGCCTTCCAAATAGAACCCTATTCCCTATATAGTGCACTACTTTAGACCAGAGCTCTATAGAACCCTATTCCCTATATAGTGCACTACTTTAGACCAGAGCTCTATAGAACCCTATTCCCTATATAGTGCACTATTTTAGACCAGAGCTCTATAGAACCCTATTCCCTATATAGTGCACTATTTTAGACCAGAGCTCTATAGAACCCTATTCCCTATATAGTGCACTATTTTAGACCAGAGCTCTATAGAACCCTATTCCCTATATAGTGCATATAGTAGCACTATATAGTATTTTAGACCAGAGCTCTATAGAACCCTATTCCCTATATAGTGCACTATTTTAGACCAGAGCTCTATAGAACCCTATTCCCTATATAGTGCACTACTTTAGACCAGAGCTCTATAGAACCCTATTCCCTATATAGTGCACTATTTTAGACCAGAGCCCTATAGAACCCTATTCCCTATATAGTGCACTACTTTAGACCAGAGCTCTATAGAACCCTATTCCCTATATAGTGCACTACTTTAGACCAGAGCTCTATAGAACCCTATTCCCTATATAGTGCACTATTTTAGACCAGAGCTCTATAGAACCCTATTCCCTATATAGTGCACTATTTTAGACCAGGGCCCTATAGAACCCTATTCCCTATATAGTGCACTACTTTAGACCAGAGCCCTATAGAACCCTATTCCCTATATAGTGCACTACTTTAGACCAGAGCCCTATAGAACCCTATTCCCTATGTAGTGCACTACTTTAGACCAGGGCCCTATAGAACCCTATTCCCTATTTAGTACACTAGCCCTATTCCCTATCCATATCCCCTAGCCCCTATCCTTATCCCCTAGCCCTATCCCCTAACCCTATCTTTATCCCCTAGCCCTATCCCCTATCCTTATCCGTATCCTTATCCCCTAGCCCCTATCCTTATCCCCTAACCCTATCCTTATCCCCTAGCCCTATCCCCTAAACCTATCCTTATCCCCTAGCCCTATCAACTAACCCTATCCCCTAACCCTATCCCCTAGGCCTAGGGGTTGGTTTGGGATTCAGAGAATGATAACTGCCCTAGCTATCTCTAGGTTAGAACTGATCCGACCTGCTCATTAAGACATGGATGTAATGATAGTATGACCAGGTCATTACTATCGCCACTGTGGTGAAACAAGTCATTCTGAAAACAAAGATGAAATTCTAAAATCATGTCGCTTTCCGACTACGACAGTAATGCATTTATTCATTTGATTTACTGAATAGATTCAAGTATGTTTTTTTTTCGTTAGCTACGTGCGTTTGCTACGTTTCTCCACTATTTTGAGCAACAAAGAAAATAATCAAGAAATAAATTGTTTTGCAATACACTTGATTTGACATGAATTCATAATTATCATCACATTGTTTATTCTAAGCTAAGTTTCTTCAGAAGGTCATTCCTGGTGGCATAGTGGGTTTAACACGGTGTGTATTTGGTCGTAAAGGACAAGATGTCATCGAGCTACAATAGGATTGTAATCTCATTGCATACAGTTTTTGAGTATGAAGATAAACCACTCAAATTAGAGCTTTTTTTGTGCATTAAAATGACATGAATTCCTTCAATGGAATATTTCTTAAAAATAATAATAAACAACAACAACATGGATTGAGAGAAGGGGGGCTGGAGAGGTAGGGGTGTAAATAAAGCTGGTAAATGTGCAATAAAACTATAGATATAAGGAAATGTTCATATCATCTGCGATATACTGAGGTGGACACAACACACACACACACACACACACACACACACACATACATACATACATACATACATACAGAAAGGAATATTGATAAGCATTATAGATCTCAGTTATCTCCCAACACATGATAGATCTCAGTTATCTCCCAACACATGATAGATCTCAGTTATCTCCCAACACATGATAGATCTCAGTTATCTCCCAACACATGATAGATCTCAGTTACCTCCCAACACATGATAGATCTCAGTTACCTCCCAACACATGATAGATCTCAGTTACCTCCCAACACATGATAGATCTCAGTTATCTCCCAACACATGATAGATCTCAGTTATCTCCCAACACATGATAGATCTCAGTTATCTCTCAACACATGATAGATCTCAGTTACCTCCCAACACATGATAGATCTCAGTTATCTCCCAACACATGATAGATCTCAGTTATCTCCCAACACATGATAGATCTCAGTTATCTCCCAACACATGATAGATCTCAGTTATCTCCCAACACATGATAGATCTCAGTTATCTCCCAACACATAATAGATCTCAGTTATCTCCCAACACATAATAGATCAGTTATCTCCCAAAACATGAAAGATCACGTTAACAGTGCAACAGTGGATCCTTCCCAAATGGCACACTATTCCCTATATAGTGCACTACACTTTACCAAATGTAGGTCAAAAGTAGTGCACTATGTAGGGAATAGTGTGCCAATAGGGAATGAACCAGTACAACTGAAGAGCTGCATCAAGATCAACTCTTGGACGGCTCACAACTTCCTCCAGCTAAATCAAGACAAGACCGAGGTACTTATTGTTGGATCTAAAGCACAGACAGAATCTGGACGCACATTTTAAATCACGGGCAATAAAGATAAAACACCATGTAAAAATGGATTCAATTTCTAATCACACAATCAGGAATGTGAACAAGATGGCTGTTGACCACCTGAGGAACATTGCCAAGGTGTGGCCGTTTCTCTCTCAGGCTGAAACAGAGAGACTCATCACTTTTATTACAAACAGACTTGATTACTGTAATGCTCTCCTGTCTGGTCCACCCAAGAAAGCCATTGGTCAACTGCGAAAACATACAGCTTTTACTTAGTGTGCTTTTTTTGTCATTCTTTTATCTTATGTTTGTTGGGTTGTAAATATTTCCGTTTTTATTTTCATTGTTTTTCATTTGTTTTTCCCCCCCTGTGAAGCACATTGCGTTGCATTCCATGTCTGAAATGTGCTGTATAAATAAAGCTTGATTGGATTTGAATGGTGCGGCAGGCCTTCAGTGATGTAACAAATGCATTTACAACAAAGCCATGGAAGCTTCGATCCCCAAAGAGCCAAGAGAACAAACAAAACGTACTCAAGCTAAAGATAGTTTTAGTCCAATGAATGACTGAAATAAAACAATTGTTAGTACACTATTGTAGCATAGTACACAATCTTAGTATAATATTTTTAGTACACTATTGAAATTTTACATTAATTAAAATTGTGTGCCTTTCACCAGTTCTTTACAAGTATCTTTGTGGTAGTGGTAGAAGTCTTCTGATGCCCTGATTTGAATAGTAGAGAAGTAGAGGAAGATTTCATACATTCTAACTTTTTGTCTAGCTTTTCGGGAAAGTGGTAAAAATGTAAGTTGTTTTATAAAGTTATCAAAAAAAGCGGTCGGTGCGGTTCCTCTAACAGCTGTATCTTTAGATTGGTAGAGTTATTCCTGTTCTGATTTCATATTTAAATAGGAGAGAAACAGGCGAAGATTTCATATGCTCTTAACTTGTTGAAAGTGGCCAAAGTAGTAGCTGATTTCTGTCAAAAGTCCCATTGTTTACATATTGTCTCATTCTTAGAATGTGATGTGCACACCATCGGGATCCTATTCAATTACTGTGTCATAAACCCTCAAGGTTCTAGAATGGAAGGGAAAATGTCAGCCATGTTGGTCAGGGAGAAATCCAAACCAGTCTGATCAAAGTACAGCATGTGATATAGGAGAAATTGTGTAATTAAATTTTTGTCAAGCTAAAATATTGTCACGTGTTATAAATACAGTTTATTCAAGTTTGATACACATTTTCTGTACAAATAGCTTCTAAAATAGCTTCTAAAATATAAACAGACCATAAATGTCCCCAAGAAAATAAATTGTAAAGCTGTGAGTGCTATTTAATGATACAATATCAATACTTGTTGCATTTACAACTTGTCTAATTCCTGTCACAGCACTGGCAAACCATGGTTGACCAACTCCCTGACCAACATGGCTGACCTTTATCCCAGGTTCATGTCCATTCTAGTATTCTAACTCCTAATTCTATGGTGCACACACATAGGGGCTCCCGAGTGGCGCAGCAGTCTAAGGCACTGCATCTCAGTGCAAGAGGTGTCACTACAGTCCCTGGTTTGAATCCAGGCTGTATCACATCCGGCCGAGATTGGGTGTCCCATAGGGCGGCGCACAATCTGGGTTAGGCTGGGGTAGGCCGTCACTGTAAATAAATGAAGTGATTTAACTGAAGTGCCTAGTTAAATAAAGGTTAGATTTTAAAAAAAAGAATTTTTTAAACAACTCTAATTTGACATTTCTGAAAGTTCTGTGACAGTTAAGTTAACAGTGGAACGTTACCTTAATAAATGCAGTTGATGTGATTACTAAAACAGCTGAACGTCTTGATTGGTAAAAGTTATTCTTGCTCTGTTTTCAGATTTCAATAGCAGAGAAGTTTTCAAATTGTTTGTCTATCTTGTTTGGGAAAGATGTCAAACTACACGTTTTAAAGTTTGAATGGCTGTAAGAGGAATATCTTTCCAAATATGAATAACAACTATAAACAGTTAGAAATCATTTGGACAATATTAAAAGTGGCTTCATCAATTATCATTGATTCTGGGTTTTTTTTGTATAGAATCTATTGCAGATTAGGTTGGTCTTCAGATATAGTATCAGTACTTTCACTGGCCCAAATGTTTAACACCAAGACTGCTGCCCCTATAGAGTAAAGAGCACCAGGGACAAGGCAATTAGGGTCCACACAGAGCTATAAGGTGATTGGCTGAATGACAATTACAACCAATCACAGGCAGGGATGACTGGGCTGTTCAGGTTAGATCCAATGGGAGTGTTAGTATTGTATAATTGTATATAGTTCACAACTTAAGATATTCTATGGGTCTGGGCCTGAAACACGTTTAAATATAAATATAAGATGTAATTTTAGCTCTAATTCATATTATAAACTGGTCGGTTCGAGCTCTGAATGCGGATTGGTTGATAGCCGTGGTAATATCAGACCGTATACCACAGGTATGACAAAACATGTATTTTTACTGCTCTAATTACGTTGGTAACCAGTTTATAACAGCAATAAGACACCTCGGGGGTTTGTGGTATATGGAAATATACGACGGCTAAGGGCTGCGTTGCCTAAGAACAGCCCTCAGTCGTGGTATATTGGCCATATACCCAGCCTGAGAACAGCCCTCAGCCGTGGTATATTGGCCATATACCCAGCCTAAGAACAGCCCTCAGCCGTGGTAAATTGGCCATATACCCAGCCTAAGAACAGCCCTCAGCCGTGGTATATTGGCCATATACCCACAGCTCCTGGGGCCTTACTGCTTTAAGTATACTACGTAATAGCTGGTAACAATAATAAGGTATGGAGCATTTTGTTTCTTTAATGAGCATGCTTGGTAAACTTTGAATAGTCTTAAGTGATCCTTTGTTTTCTTGAGCATCAAATCCATCTTTTTCATTTGGACCAGCCTTTTAACTTTGTTATATTACTACAAGATAAGTCATTAATATTAAATGTGATTTATAGGCAATAGTTGTCATTCGCATGATCATTCTGACACTATGGAGTTTAACGGAGATAGCTACCATATACTCAGACAATAGATCTACCCTGTAATTCATATCAAAACAAAAAAATATATATAAAAAACAAATAAGATAATCATCGTTTGAGAACATGGTATTTGTGGCATTAATTCCTTTGCCAACAACACATCTCTCTTACTACTGTGCTCACAACCATAGCATTACATTCAACACAACAAGGATAATGGAAGAGGCTAAACACAACGTTGTTGCCTCTAGGGGGTGCTCTTAAGCCAAAAGGGGTCAAAGAAAAACTATCCTAAATTGGTGGTCGTCATACTTTAACAACGATCGTCGTTCAAACAATCAAAACCTTATTTCATGACGAGAGGTGATCCCAGTGTCTTTGGGTGTGCTGTGCGTGATGTAGTCGTGAGGAGAGAGGGAAAGGCAGAGATCCGATTGGTTGATGTTCTCAGTTGCCAGGCAGGAAGCTGAGGATGTATTCTCCCACCCCGAAGAAGTAGACCACCTGGGCGATACCAAATAAGGGCGCGATGACCAGGGCACGGCAGTACGCCCCCTTCAGGAACGCAGAGGGGCCCTCGTTCTTCATGATTTTACTGATGGGAAAGAAATGGGCAACACAGATTAGCAACAAGATATCCAATTTGTAAGTCGCTCTGGATAAGAGCGTCTGCTAAATGACTTAAATGTTAAATGTAATATCAGTGAATAGTTTTACCTCGTTACTAATTATGTGTTAAAACTGAATATGGCAGCTGAGTTATCATATAGAGTATAGAATGTATTCGTTCTGTGTTCAAATTGGCGTCACCACACTAAAAATAACAAGAAAAACTGTGAAAAACATAGCTAATTATAACAGTCTTCTGGCTGAGGGATAGGTTTCCCTCAAAACCTTCACAATTAAATGTTAACTGGCTACAAAGTATTTTTATTTCTTTAAACTTTTATTTAACCTTTATTTAACTAGGCAAGTCAGTCACCCCAGTCAAAACCCGGACGACACTGGGCTAATTGTGCGCCGCCCTATGGGATTCCTAATCACGGCCGGATGTGATGCGGCCTGGATTCGAACCAGGTGACGCCCCTTGCACTGAGATGTGGTGTCTTAGACCACTTGGGAGCCCAAAAGAACCCTGTGTCTTCCTTGCAGAATAAAAGCCCGATGTTTTCTACCAATCCAGTGGGCATTTGCTTTGTAAACTCAATTACATATGTGCTACAGAAACACCAAACAGTGCTAGGTGGCTGTGCTACAGAAACACCAAACAGCGCTAGGTGGCTGTGCTACAGAAACACCAAACAGCGCTAGGTGGCTGTGCTACAGAAACACCAAACAGCGCTAGGTGGCTGTGCTACAGAAACACCAAACAGTGCTAGGTGGCTGTGCTACAGAAACACCAAACAGTGCTAGGTGGCTGTGCTACAGAAACACCAAACAGTGCTAGGTGGCTGTGCTACAGAAACACCAAACAGTGCTAGGTGGCTGTGCTACAGAAACACCAAACAGTGCTAGGTGGCTGTGCTACAGAAACACCAAACAGTGCTAGGTGGCTGTGCTACAGAAACACCAAACAGTGCTAGGTGGCTGTACTACAGAAACACCAAACAGTGCTAGGTTGGCTATACTACTGAAACACCAAACAGTGCTAGGTGGCTGTGCTACAGAAACACCAAACAGTGCTAGGTGGCTGTACTACAGAAAAACCAAACAGTGCTAGGTGGCTGTGCTACTGAAACACCAAACAACAGCACTAGGTGGCTGTGCAACTGAAACACCAAACAGTGCTAGGTGGCTGTACTACAGAAACACTGCTAACTAAACAACAGTGCTAGGTGGCTGTACTATAGAAACACCAAACTACAGTGCTAGGTGACTGTGCTACAGAAACACCAAACAGTGCTAGGTGGCTGTGCTACAGAAACACCAAACAGTGCTAGGTGGCTGTACTACAGAAACACTGCTAACTAAACAACAGTGCTAGGTGGCTGTACTTCAGAAACACCAAACAGTGCTAGGTGGCTGTACTACAGAAACACCAAACAGTGCTAGGTGGCTGTACTACAGAAACACCAAACAGTGCTAGGTGGCTGTACTACAGAAACACCAAACAGTGCTAGGTGGCTGTACTACAGAAACACCAAACAGTGCTAGGTGGCTGTACTTCAGAAACACCAAACAGTGCTAGGTGGCTGTACTACAGAAACACCAAACAACAGTGCTAGGTGGCTGTACTACAGAAACACCAAACAACAGTGCTAGGTGGCTGTACTACAGAAACACCAAACAGTGCTAGGTGGCTGTACTACAGAAACACCAAACAGTGCTAGGTGGCTGTACTACAGAAACACCAAACAGTGCTAGGTGGCTGTACTACAGAAACACCAAACAGTGCTAGGTGGCTGTACTACAGAAACACCAAACAGTGCTAGGTGGCTGTACTACAGAAACACCAAACAGTGCTAGGTGGCTGTACTACAGAAACACCAAACAGTGCTAGGTGGCTGTGCTACAGAAACACCAAACAGTGCTAGGTGGCTGTGCTACAGAAACACCAAACAGTGCTAGGTGGCTGTACTACAGAAACACCAAACAGTGCTAGGTTGGCTATACTACTGAAACACCAAACAGTGCTAGGTGGCTGTACTACAGAAAAACCTAACAGTGCTAGGTGGCTGTGCTACTGAAACACCAAACAGCACTAGGTGGCTGTGCTACTGAAACACCAAACAACAGTGCTAGGTGGCTGTACTACAGAAACACCAAACTACAGTGCTAGGTGACTGTGCTACAGAAACACCAAACAGTGCTAGGTGGCTGTGCTACAGAAACACCAAACAGTGCTAGGTGGCTGTACTACAGAAACACTGCTAACCAAACAACAGTGCTAGGTGGCTGTACTTCAGAAACACCAAACAGTGCTAGGTGGCTGTACTACTGAAACACCGCTAACCAAACAGTGCTAGGTGGCTGTACTTCAGAAACACCAAACAGTGCTAGGTGGCTGTACTACAGAAACACCGCTAACCAAACAGTGCTAGGTGGCTGTACTTCAGAAACACCAAACAGTGCTAGGTGGCTGTACTACAGAAACACCGCTAACCAAACAGTGCTAGGTGGCTGTACTATAGAAACACTGCTACCAAACAACAGTGCTAGGTGGCTGTACTTCAGAAACACCAAACAGTGCTAGGTGGCTGTACTATAGAAACACTGCTAACCAAACAGTGCTAGGTGGCTGTACTTCAGAAACACCAAACAGTGCTAGGTGGCTGTACTACAGAAACACCAAACAGTGCTAGGTGGCTGTACTACAGAAACACCAAACAGTGCTAGGTGGCTGTACTACAGAAACACCAAACAGTGCTAGGTGGCTGTACTACAGAAACACCAAACAGTGCTAGGTGGCTGTACTACAGAAACACCAAACAGTGCTAGGTGGCTGTACTACAGAAACACCAAACAGTGCTAGGTGGCTGTGCTACAGAAACACCAAACAGTGCATGGGCACTTGAATGAAAGGGTAACTACACTCAACCATCTCCTGAAGTGGTAATATGTATTCTACTATACTTAGAACATCCTATTGTTATGATTTTATCCAAAACAAAAAGTGTGTTTTTGAGGGGGGGGGGGGGGGTCCTGAACAACGTCAATCCCCCACGTGTTGAGATTTACCTGATACAGTCAGTCACCCCACTGTAGGTTTCCTCTGTACTCCCTCTGTTCATAGACTGGATTCTGGTCTTTATCACTGTCAATACACAACAACACCATGGTAACACTACAACACACACTGATGCAACTAAGAACCTATGATTGGTGTAAGATCCCGGCGAAATACAGACCATTTTAACTCAGAGAGACATAACGTAGTATAATAGTATAACATTGTAACACATTCTAGGGTCTTAATAACAAGTTATAACACGTTTGAAAGAAAATCCCCATGTCTCACCATCTACAGGGTTAACAGCGGGCGTGCTGCCAGTCTATATGACTACAGTATTATTAACTAGATACTGGATATTATAATATTATGTCTCACCGTCTACAGGGTTAACAGCCACGGCGGCCGTGCTGCCAGCCAGACAGCCTGCCAGGAATGAGACATAGAACGGAGCGGGGCCCTCCGCTCCTCTCTTCCCCAGGTCGTTCAGGTTGGCAAACAGAGGGAAGTAGATGATGGAGAACGGAACATCCCTGAGAAGAGAGGAAGGGAGAAACGAGAGACGAGCAGAGGAGAGTTTTATCATATTGTCATACCACAGTGTGTGTCGGTGTATCTATGAATGGGCTTTCATTGTATTTCTTTGATTCTTCGATTCCTCATGTCCTCTTTCCTCGACTCCTCAAAACGCCTTGGAGGAGAAGAGCCAAGGTCCCTTAGTCTCTGCTCTTTTTCCTCCATACGTTTTGAGAAGGAGAAGAGGAGAGAGGACGGTAGGAATCTAGGAAATACAATTGAGATAGAGCCAATGAGTCGAGGGTAGTTGGTGGTCAGAACAGTGTCTGTGGTGCTCTGTTGTTTACCTGAGCAGTGTGGCCCCCAGGCCCTTGTACAGCCCAGCGATTCCCTTCTCCTTAAGCAGTTCCCTGGTCAGTTGCATGGCGGTGGGGGACTTGGTCGGCACGGTCCCCGGTACTATCGTCTCTGGCATCAGCTTCCTCTGGGCCTCTGATAGGACAGACAGGGACAGCGTGGAGTTCTGATAGTTGATTTGTTAAGGAACAATTTTAGTATTATTGTAATGAAGATGCACTAACTTTTCTGTTCTGTCTGTGGACAATATAGTATCCATCCATCCACCTACCCACCTACCTACCCACCTACCTACCTACATATCCACCTACCTACCTACCTACCTACCTACCTACCTACCTACCTACCTACCCACCTACATATCCACCTACCTACCTACCTACCTACCTACCCACCCACCTACATATCCACCTACCTACCTACCTACCTACCTACCTACCTACCTACCTATCCACCTACCTACATATCCACATACCTATCCACCTACCTACCTATCCACCTACCTACCCACCTATCCACCTACCTACCTACCCACCTATCCACCTACCTACATATCCATCTACCTACATATGCACCTACCTACCTACATATCCACCTACATATCCACCTACCTACCTACCTACATATCCACCTACCTACCTACCCACCCACCTACCTGCCTACATATCCACCTACCTACCTACATATCCACCTACATATCCACCTACCTACCTACCTACATATCCACCTACATATCCACCTACCTACCTACCTACATATCCACCTACCTACCCACATATCCACCTACCTGCCTACATATCCACCTACCTACCTACCTATCCACCTACCTACCTACCCACCTATCCACCTACCTACCCACCTATCCACCTATCCACCTACCTACCTACCCACCTATCCACCTACCTATCCACCTATCCACCTACCTACATATCCACCTACATATCCACCTACCTACCTACCTACATATCCACCTACCTACCCACCCATATCCACCTACCTACCTACCCACCCACCTACCTACCTACATATCCACCTACCTACCTACATATCCACCTACCTACCTACCTACATATCCACCTACCTACCTACCCACCCACCTACCTGCCTACATATCCACCTACCTACCTACCTATCCACCTACCTACCTATCCACCTACCTACCTATCCACCTATCCACCTACCTACCTACCCTATCCACCTACCTACCTATCCACCTACCTACCTACATATCCACCTACCTACCTACATATCCACCTACCTACCCACCATATCCACCCACCTACCTACATATCCACCTACCTACCTACATATCCACCTACCTACCTACATATCCACCTACCTACCTACATATCCACCTACCTACCTATCCATATCCACCTACCTATCCACCTACCTACCCACCTATCCACTTACCTACCTACCTACCTATCCACCTACCTACATATCCACCTACATATCCACCTACATACCTACCCACCTACCTACCAATCCACCTACCTACCCACCTACAAACCTACCTACCTACCTACATACCTACCTACCTACCTACATATCCACCTACCTACCTACCCATCCACCTACCTACCTACCCACCTATCCACCTACCTACCTACCCACCTACATATCCACCTACCTACCTACCCACCTACATATCCACCTACCTACCTACCCACCTACCTACCCACCTACCCACCTACATATCCACCTACCTACATATCCACCTACCTACCTATCCACCTACCTACATATCCACCTACCTACATATCCACCTACCTACATATCCACCTACCTACCTACCCATATCCACCTACCTATCCACCTACCTATCCACCTATCCACCTACCTACATATCCACCTACCTACCTACCTACATATCCACCTACCTACATATCCACCTACCTACATATCCACCTACCTACATATGCACCTACATATCCACCTACCTACCTACCTACATATCCACCTATCCACCTACCTACCTACCCACCTATCCACCTACCTACCCACCTACCACCTACCTATCCACCTATCCACCTACCTACATATCCACCTACCTACCTGCCTACATATCCATCTACCTACATATCCACCTACATACATATGCACCTACCTACCTACATATGCACCTACATATCCACCTACCTACATATCCACCTACCTACCTACCCACCCACCTACCTGCCTACATATCCACCTACCTGCCTACATATCCACCTACATATCCACCTACCTACCTACCTACATATCCACCTACATATCCACCTACCTACCTGCCTACATATCCACCTACCTACCTATCCATATCCACCTACCTGCCTACCTATCCACCTACCTACATATCCACCTACCACCTATCCACCTACCTACCTACCCACCTATCCACCTACCTATCCACCTATCCACCTATCCACCTATCCACCTATCCACCTATCCACCTATCCACCTATCCACCTACCTACCTACCTACCTATCCACCTACCTACATATCCACCTACTATCCACCTACATACCTACCACCCACCTACCTACCCATAAACCACCTACCCACCTCCACCTACCTACCTACCTACATAACTACCTACCTCCACATAATCCTACCTACCTACCTACATATCCACCTACCTACCCACCCACCTACCTACCCTACATATCCACCTACCTACCTACATATCCACCTACCTACCTACATATCAACCTACCTCCACCTACCTACATATCCAATCTACCTACCTACCTACCATCAATCTACCTACCTACCTACCTATCCACCTACCTACCTACCTACCTACCTACCTACCTATCCACCTACCCTACCTACATATCCACCTACCTACCTACCTATCCACCTACCTATCCACCTACCTATCCCTACCTACCTACCCTACCTATCCACCTACCTACATATCCACCTACCTACCTACCTATCCACCTACCTACCACCCATCCACCTACCTACCTACCCACCTATCCACCTACCTACCTATCCACCTACCTACCTACCCACCTACCCACCTACCTATCCACCTACCTACCCACCTACCCACCTACCCACCTACCTATCCACCCACCTACATATCCACCTACCTACCTATCCACCTACCTATCCACCTACCTCCACCTACCTACCACCTATCCACCTACCTACCTATCCACCTACCTACCTATCCACCTACCTACCTATCCACCTACCCACCTATCCACCTACCTACCTATCCACCTACCTACCTATCCACCCACCTACCTGCCTACATATCCACCTACCTACCCTATCCACCTACACCTATCCACCTACCTACCCTATCCACCTACCTACCTATCCACCTACCTACCTACCTACCTACCTACCCATCCACCTACCTACCTATCCACCTACCTACCCTATCCACCTACCTATCCACCTACCTACCTACATATCCACCTACATATCCACCTACCTACCTACCTACATATCCACCTACCTACCTATCCACCTACCTACATATGCACCTACCTACCTACCCATATCCACCTACCTACCTACCTATCCATACCCACCTATCCACCTACCTCCACCTACCCTACATATCCACCTACCTACCTACCCATATCCACCTACCCACATATCCACCTACCTACCTATCCACCTACCTACCTACCTACATATCCACCTACCTACCTATCCACCTACATATCCACCTACCCACCTATCCACCTACCTACCCACCTATCCACCTATCCACCTACCCACCTACCTACCCATCCACCTACCTATCCACCTATCCACCTACCTACATATCCACCTACCTACATATCCACCCACCTATCCACATATCCACCTACCTACCTATCCACCTATCTATCCACACCTACCTACCTACCCACCTACATATGCACCTACATATCCACCACCTACCTACCCACCTACATCCACCCACCTACCTACCTACCTACATATCCACCTACCTACCTACCCACCTATCCACCTACCTACCTACCCACATATCCACCTACCTACATATCCACCTACCCTACATATCCACCTACCTACCTACCTACATATCCACCTACCTATCCACCTACCTATCCATATCAATCTACCTACCTACCTACCTATCAACCTACCTACCTACCTATCCACCTACCTATCCACCTACCTACCTACCTATCCACCTACCTCCACCTACCTATCCACCTACCTACCTACCTATCCACCTACCTACCTATCCACCTACCTCCACCTACCTCCACCTACCTACCTATCCACCTACCTACCTATCCACCTACCTACCTATCCACCTACCTACCACCTACATATCCACCTACATACCTACCTACCCTACCTACCTACCAATCCACCTACCTACCCACCTACAAACCTACCTACCTACCTACATACCTACCTACCTACCTACATATCCATCTACCTACCTACCCATATCCACCTACCTACCTACATATGCACCTACCTATCCACCTACCTACCCACCTACCTACCTACCCACCTACATATCCACCTACCTACCTACCCACCTACCTACCCCACCTACATATCCACCTACCTACATATCCACCTACCTACCTATCCACCTACCTACCTATCCACCTACCTACCTATCCACCTACCTACCTATCCACCTACCTCCACCTACCTATCCACCTACCTATCCACCTACCTACCTACCTATCCACCTACCTACCTACCTACCTATCCACCTACCCTATCCACCTACCTACATATCCACCTACCTACCTACCTACATATCCATCTACCTACCTACCTACATATCCATCTACCTACATATCCACCTACCTACATATGCACCTACCTACCTACATATGCACCTACATATCCACCTACCTACCTACCTACATATCCACCTATCCACCTACCTACCTACCTACCCACCCACCCACCCACCCCCACCCACCTAACCATCCAGTTTACAGCTATTTAGGCAAGATAAGACTTTATAAGGGTTTGTACCTGCTCGTGTAAAGTCTTACAATGTGTTATAACTGCATCATAATGCATTATAACTGCAAGCTGTTACCACATGGAATGCATGAATAACTCAATGAGAATGTAATGGTAGGCCAATACACCAAGGGGACGAGAATAGACAGTAGAGATGGTAGGATCCAATATAGAATAGACAGTAGAGATGGTAGGATCATTATGTGGATCTAATATAGAATAGACAGTAGAGATGGTAGGATCATTATGTGGATCTAATATTGAATAGACAGTAGAGATGGTAGGATCATTATGTGGATCTAAATATAGACAGTAGAATAGACTAATATAGAATAGTAGAGATGGTAGGATCAATATTGAATAGACAGTAGAGATGGTAGGATCTAATATAGAATAGACAGTAGAGATGGTAGGATCTAATATAGAATAGACAGTAGAGATGGTAGGATCAATATAGAATAGACAGTAGAGATGGTAGGATCTAATATAGAATAGACAGTAGAGATGGTAGGATCTAATATAGAATATGTGGATCTAATATAGAATAGACAGTAGAGATGGTAGGATCAATATTAGAATAGACAGTAGAGATGGTAGGATCTAATATAGAATAGACAGTAGAGATGGTAGGATCTAATATAGAATAGACAGTAGAGATGGTAGGATCTAATATAGAATAGACAGTAGAGATGGTAGGATCCATATAGAATAGACAGTAGAGATGGTAGGATCTAATATAGAATAGACAGTAGAGATGGTAGGATCAATATAGAATAGAGAGATGGTAGGTCCAATATAGAATAGACAGTAGAGATGGTAGGATATAATATAGAATAGACAGTAGAGATGGTAGGATCCACTATAGAATAGACAGTAGAGATGGTAGGATCTAATATAGAATAGACAGTAGAGATGGTAGGATCTAATATAGTTATGTGGATCTAATATAGAATAGACAGTAGAGATGGTAGGATGGTAGGATCCACTATAGAATTATGTGGATCTAGGAATATAGAATAGAATATAGAATAGACAGTAGAGATGGTAGGATCCACTATAGAATAGACAGTAGAGATGGTAGGATCTAATATAGAATAGACAGTAGAGATGGTAGGATCATTATGTGGATCCACTATTGACCACACGGGGGCAGAATTGATCCATATTTCAACACTAGGTCACAGTGACCCTTCCATTTTGCAGCTCCGTGTCCCTCTCTTGCCAATCCTCCTCCATCTCTCTAAATATCTGATTGTTTTTCCATCTTTCTAAATGTTTCTATTCGGTCTGGATCACCGACAGAGAAACGTAACGGTCATGTGAATGCTGTCTCCACTAAAGTGAGAACAGTGCCTTTAAATTTAAATCACGCTGTAACAACTGCTAAATGACTTAAATGTAAATGTAATACAGGACTTCTCTCTAACTGATTCTCCTCTATCAATTCAATTCAATTCAAGGGCTTTATTGGCATGGGAAACATGTGTTAACATTGCCAAAGCAAGTGAGGTAGATAATATACAAAAGTGAAATAAACAATAAAAATTAACAGTAAACATTACACATACAGAAATAATAATAACTATCTATCTCTTACTGAATCTCCTCTATCTATCTCTTACAAATTCACCTCTATCTCTTACTGAATCTCCTCTATCTATCTATCTCTTACTAATTCACCTCTATCTCTTACTGAATCTCCTCTATCTATCTCTTACTAATTCATCTCTTACTCTATCTATCTCTTACTGAATCTCCTCTATCTATCTCTTACTGAATCTCCTCTATCTATCTCTTACTAATTCACCTCTATCTCTTCCTGAATCTCCTTTATCTATCTCTTACTGTTTGTCCTCTGTCTATCTCATACTGATTATCCTCCATCTCTTTAAATCTCTTACCAATTCTCCCAGCATCTTGAAGCTGAATCTTCAACATCTCCATAGGAGTCGTGACGATAACCTGTGACGATAAACAGAAATACAAGATGAAAAACCACTATAACTGACAGGAACATTTGGTCAAGTGTGATAACCAGGGGTATATATAACCAGAACCAGAACACTATAACAATATAACGATAACAGAAACGATAACAGAACACTATAACAATATATAGAACACTATAACAAACAATATAGAACACTATAACAATATAGAACACTATAACACTATAGAACACTATAACACTATAGAACACTATAACAATATAACACTATAACAATATAGAACACTATAACACTATAGAACACTATAACAATATAGAACACTATAACAATATAGAACACTATAACAATATGGAACATTATAACAATATAGAACACTATAACAATATAGAACACTATAACAATATAGAACACTATAACAATATATAACAATATGGAACATTATAACAATATAGAACATTATAACAATATAGAACACTATAACAATATAGAACACTATAACACTATCAATATAGAACACTATAACAATATAGAACACTATAACACTATCTATAACAATATAGAACACTATAACACTATAACACTATAACAATATAGAACACTATAACACTATAACAATATAGAACACTATAACACTAGAACACTATAACACTACAACAATATAGAACACACTATAACACTATAACACTAGAACACTATAACACTATAACAATATAGAACACTATAACACTATAACAATATAGAACACTAACAATATAGAACACTATAACAATATAGAACACTATAACACTATCAATATAGAAACACTATAACACTATCAATATATAAACACAATATATAACACTATAGAACAATATAGAAACACTATAGAACACTATAACAATATAGAACACTAGAACACTAACACTATAGAACACTACAACACTATAGAACACACTATAACACTATAGAACACTACAACACTATAGAACACTACAACACTATAGAACACTATAACACTATAGAACACTATAACACTATAGAACACTATAACACTATCACTATAACACTATAACACTATCACTATAACACTATAACACTATAACAATATATACTATAACACTATAACAATATAGAACACTATAACAATATAGAACACTATCACTAGAACACTATAACACTATCAATATAGAACACTATAACACTATAACAATATAGAAACACTATAACACTATAACAATATAGAACAATATAGAACACTATAACACTATAGAACACTACAACACTATAGAACACTACAACACTATAGAACACTATAACACTATAGAACAACACTATAACACTATATAGAACACTATAACACTATAGATAACACTATAACACTATCAATATGGAAACAATATAGAACACTATAACAATATAGAACACTATAACAATATAGAACACTATAACACTATAACAATATAGAACACTATAACAATATAGAACACTATAACACTAGAACACTATAACACTATAACAATATAGAACACTATAACACTATAACAATATAGAACACTAACAATATAGAACACTATAACAATATAGAACAATATAGAACACTATAACAATATAGAACACTATAACAATATATAACACTATAACAATATATAACACTATAACAATATAGAACACTATAACACATAACAATATAGAACACTATAACAATATAGAACACTATAGAACACTACAACACTATAGAACACTACAACACTATAGAACACTACAACACTATAGAACACTACAACACTATAGAACACTACAACACTATAGAACACTACAACACTATAGAACACTATAACACTATAGAACACTATAACACTATAGAACACTATAACACTATAGAACACTATAACACTATAGAACACTATAACACTATATAACACTATAACACTATATAACACTATAACAATATATAACACTATAACAATATAGAACACTATAACACTATAACAATATAGAACACTATAACAATATAGAACACTATAACAATATAGAACACTATAACAATATAGAACACTATAACAATATAGAACACTATAGAAACTATAAATATAGAACACTATAACAATATAGAACACTATAACAATATAGAACACTATAACACTATAGAACACTATAACACTATAGAACACTATAACACTATAACACTATAACACTATAACACTATAACACTATAACACTATAACACTATAACACTATAACACTATAGAACTATAACAATATATAACACTATAACAATATAGAACACTATAGAACACTACAACACTATAACACTATAGAAACACAATATAGAACACTATAAAACACTACAGCAATATAGAACACTATAACAAACAATATAGAACACTATAACAAACAATATAGAACACTATAACAAACAATATAGAACACTATAACAAACAATATAGAACACTATAACAATATAGAACACTATAACAAACAATATAGAACACTATAACAAACAATATAGAACACTATAACAATATAGAACACTACAACACTATAGAACACTACAACACTATAGAACACTACAACACTATAGAACACTACAACACTATAACACTATAGAACACTATAACACTATAGAACACTATAACACTATAGAACACATAACACTATAGAACACTATAACACTATAGAACACTATAACACTATAGAACACTATAACACTATAGAACACTATAAATATAGAACACTATAACACTATAGAACACTATAAATATAGAACACTATAACACTATAGAACACTATAACACTATAGAACATTATAACACTATAGAACATTATAACACTATAGAACACTATAGAACACTACAACAATATAGAACACTACAACAATATAGAACACTACAACACTATAGAACACTACAAATATAGAACACTATAACACTATAGAACACTAACACAACTATAACATATAGAACACTATAACACTATAGAACACTATAACACTATAGAACACTATAACATATAGAACACTATACACAATATAGAACACTATAGAACACTATAACACTATAGAACACTATAACATATACTATAACACTATAATTATAACACTATAGAACATTATAACACTATAGAACACTATAGAACACTACAACAATATACTAACACTATAGAAACTATAACACTATAGAACACTACTATAGAAACTATAACATATAGAACACTATACTATAGAACACTATAAAGAACACTATAACACTATAGAACACTATAACATATAGAACACTATAACTATAAATATAGAACACTATAACAATATAGAACACTATAACAATATAGAACACTATAGAACACTACAAACTATAACACTATAGAACACTATAACAATATAGAACACTACAAACAATATAGAACACTATAACTATAAATATAGAACACAATATAGAACACTATAAAACACTACAGCAATATACACTATAACAATATAGAACACTATAACAAACAATATAGAACACTATAACAATATAGAACACTATAACAAACAATATAGAACACTATAACAATATAGAACACTATAACAATATAGAACACTATAACAATATAGAACACTATAACACTATAGAACACTACAACACTATAGAACAGTACAACATATAGAACACTATAGAACACTACAACAATATAGAACACTATAACAATATAGAACACTATAACACATATAGAACACTATAACAATATAACAATATAGAACACTATAACACTATAGAACACTATAACACTATAGAACACTATAAACTATAGAACACTACAACAATAGAACAGTACAACATATAGAACACTATAGAACACTACAACAATATAGAACACTATAACAATATAGAACACTATAACAAACAATATAGAACACTATAACAATATAACACTATAGAACACTATAACACTATAGAACACTATAACACTATAGAACACTATAACACTATAGAACACTACAACACTATAGAACAGTACAACACTATAGAACACTATAGAACACTACAACAATATAGAACACTATAACAATATAGAACACTATAACAAACAATATAGAACACTATAACAATATAACAATATAGAACACTATAACACTATAGAACACTATAACACTATAGAACACTATAACACTATAGAACACTATAACACTATAGAACACTATAACACTATAGAACACTACAACACTATAGAACAGTACAACACTATAGAACACTATAGAACACTACAACAATATAGAACACTATAACAATATAGAACACTATAACAAACAATATAGAACACTATAACAATATAACAATATAGAACACTATAACACTATAGAACACTATAACACTATAGAACACTATAACACTATAGAACACTATAACACTATAGAACACTATAGAACACTACAACACTATAGAACACTACAACACTATAGAACACTACAACAATATACCATTAACTAATAGCTAGCATTAGCAACTCTAACAGTGTAACCAATAGAACACTATAACACTATAGTAACCTATAGAACACTATAACACTATAACAATATAGAACACTATAACAATATAGAACACTATAGAACACTACAACACTATAACACTATAGAACACTATAACAATATAGAACACTATAGAACACTACAACACTATAGAACACTATAACACTATAGAACACTATAACCTATAGAACACTATAACAATATAGAACACTATAACAATATAGAACACTACAACACTATAACAATATAGAACACTATAACACTATAGAACACTATAGAACACTACAACAATATAGGACACTATAACAATATAGAACACTATAACAATATAGAACACTATAACCTAACATATACAATACCATTAACTAATAGCTATAGAACAGCATTAGCAACACTACAACACTATAACAATATAGAACACTATAACACTATAGAACACTACAACAATATAGGACACTATAACAATATAACACTATAACAATACCATTACACTATAGGCAATATAGAACACTATAACAATATAGAACACTATAGAACACTATAACAATATAGAACACTATAGAACACTATAACAATATAGAACACTATAACACTATAGAACACTATAACACTATAGAACACTATAACACTATAGAACACTATAACACTATAGAACACTATAACAATATAGAACACTATAGAACACTACAACAATATAGGACACTATAACAATATAGAACACTATAACACTATAACACTATAACCTATAACTATACAATATAACAAATACCATTAACTAATAGCTAGCATTAGCAACTCTACAGTGTAACCAATAGGTCCAGGAGCTAGGCTAGGCTATGGCCTAACATATACAATACCATTAACTAATAGCTAGCATTAGCAACTCTACAGTGTAACCAATAGGTCCAGGAGCTAGGCTAGGCTATGGCCTAACATATACAATACCATTAACTAATAGCTAGCATTAGCAACTCTACAGTGTAACCAATAGGTCCAGGAGCTAGGCTAGGCTACGGCCTAACATATACCATTAACTAATAGCTAGCATTAGCAACTCTACAGTGTAACCAATAGGTCCAGGAGCTAGGCTAGGCTATGGCCTAACATATACAATACCATTAACTAATAGCTAGCATTAGCAACATAATCTACAGTGTAACCAATAGGTCCAGGAGCTAGGCTAGGCTATGGCCTAACATATACAATACCATTAACTAATAGCTAGCATAAGCAACATAATCTACAGTGTAACCAATAGGTCCAGGAGCTAGGCTAGGCTATGGCCTAACATATACAATACCATTAACTAATAGCTAGCATTAGCAACTCTACAGTGTAACCAATAGGTCCAGGAGCTAGGCTAGGCTACGGCCTAACATATACCATTAACTAATAGCTAGCATTAGCAACTCTACAGTGTAACCAATAGGTCCAGGAGCTAGGCTAGGCTACGGCCTAACATATACAATACCATTAACTAATAGCTAGCATTAGCAACTCTACAGTGTAACCAATAGGTCCAGGATCTAGGCTAGGCTACGACCTACCGGACATCAATGTGTTAATAGCTAACAACGCACTAGCTCCTATTTGTGTTACAAAGAGCTAGACAACACACCGGATACCATTAACTAATACACACTTGTTTCTCCTGTGTAATCCGGGCTGTAGTAACTGGTTAACAGGATTAAAGGTGAGATGGCCAGTTGGGTTAATACTACTCCTAATCTAATCTAATCTAATCTAATCTAGTGTTCCCTGGGAAGTATTGAGCTAGCTGGCTTCGGCCTAATGGACTACAGGTAGGCTATTACACTATGACACAGATACACACAAAACACACAGTCACGCACACAGTCACACACACACAATCACACACACAGTAGTGATGCGTGGGTCAACTGTTTGTTCATCCGCACTCGCACACAATTGCTAATAACTCATCTGCAACCGACTTTAGCCGTTGTGATAATCCCGCACCCAACCCTAACCTGCCATATGTCACGATCGTCCTCTTCTTCTGACGAGGAGTAGCAAGGGTCGGACCAAAGCGCAGCATGGTACGTGATCATGACGATATTTATTCAACTCAGAACACTAAAACAAAAATAACAAAGAGAATGATACGAAACGAAAGAGTCCTGTCTGGTGAGATACACAAAGACAGAAAATAATCACCCATGAAACACAATTCGAAAACAGGCTCCCTAAATATGGTTCTCAATCAGGGACAACGATTGACAGCTGCCTCTGATTGAGAACCATATACCAGGCCAAACACAGAAATAGAAAAATCATAGAAAAACTACCATAGACTACCCATCCCAACTCACGCCCTGACCATACTAAAACAAAGACATAACAACACAACTAAGGTCAGAACGTGACAATATAGGCCTGTAGAAAATGTGCATCACAGTCAGACACCAAAACAAATACTTTTGCCAGGTGGGTGCAGGAATTCTTTTTTTTAACGCCTAATTGAAATATGTTTCTGCTTATAAATTTCAGATATTTTGGTAGGCTATTTGTTAATAATCAACATGTCTGTAATTCTGTCCCAGAAGACTAAATAACCGCAGAATAGTGTCATAAATGGATGAATCCATCTAAGTGACATCTACAGAGTTGTCGGTCATCTCTGCTTCCCTCGCACAGCACACATTTAACACAATAACTCAAAGAAGAAGAAAAACAGAAAATAATTTCTGTGCAAAATGTACAAATGGCATCAGTTTGACTGGTTTTTATTGAAATTAAAAGCAGCGAAAACAACCCAACATGTGTCTAATAAGATTTCAGTTCGACTTGGATGCATATGATATACTATCAGCTGTTATGATGCTGATAAAGATACCGCAGCATCTTTACAGACAGTCCCTAAACTACACATTCTTTTGGATGCATATGATATACTATCAGCTGTTATGATGCTGATAAAGATACCGCAGCATCTTTACAGACGGTCCCTAAACTACACATTCTTTTGGATGCATATGATATACTATCAGCTGTTATGATGCTGATAAAGATACCGCAGCATCTTTACAGACGGTCCCTAACTACACATTCTTTTGGATGCATATGATATACTATCAGCTGTTATGATGCTGATAAAGATACCGCAGCATCTTTACAGACGGTCCCTAACTACACATTCTTTTGGATGCATATGATATACTATCAGCTGTTATGATGCTGATAAAGATACCGCAGCATCTTTACAGACGGTCCCTAAACTACACATTCTTTTGGATGCATATGATATACTATCAGCTGTTATGATGCTGATAAAGATACCGCAGCATCTTTACAGACGGTCCCTAACTACACATTCTTTTGGATGCATATGATATACTATCAGCTGTTATGATGCTGATAAAGATACCGCAGCATCTTTACAGACGGTCCCTAACTACACATTCTTTTGGATGCATATGATATACTATCAGCTGTTATGATGCTGATAAAGATACCGCAGCATCTTTACAGACGGTCCCTAAACTACACATTCTTTTGGATGCATATGATATACTATCAGCTGTTATGATGCTGATAAAGATACCGCAGCATCTTTACAGACGGTCCCTAACTACACATTCTTTTGGATGCATATGATATACTATCAGCTGTTATGATGCTGATAAAGATACCGCAGCATCTTTACAGACGGTCCCTAACTACACATTCTTTTGGATGCATATGATATACTATCAGCTGTTATGATGCTGATAAAGATACCGCAGCATCTTTACAGACGGTCCCTAACTACACATTCTTTTGGATGCATATGATATACTATCAGCTGTTATGATGCTGATAAAGATACCGCAGCATCTTTACAGACGGTCCCTAACTACACATTCTTTTGGATGCATATGATATACTATCAGCTGTTATGATGCTGATAAAGATACCGCAGCATCTTTACAGACGGTCCCTAACTACACATTCTTTTGGATGCATATGATATACTATCAGCTGTTATGATGCTGATAAAGATACCGCAGCATCTTTACAGACGGTCCCTAAACTACACATTCTTTTGGATGCATATGATATACTATCAGCTGTTATGATGCTGATAAAGATACCGCAGCATCTTTACAGACGGTCCCTAACTACACATTCTTTTGGATGCATATGATATACTATCAGCTGTTATGATGCTGATAAAGATACCGCAGCATCTTTACAGACGGTCCCTAACTACACATTCTTTTGGATGCATATGATATACTATCAGCTGTTATGATGCTGATAAAGATACCGCAGCATCTTTACAGACGGTCCCTAAACTACACATTCTTTTGGATGCATATGATATACTATCAGCTGTTATGATGCTGATAAAGATACCGCAGCATCTTTACAGACGGTCCCTAACTACACATTCTTTTGGATGCATATGATATACTATCAGCTGTTATGATGCTGATAAAGATACCGCAGCATCTTTACAGACGGTCCCTAACTACACATTCTTTTGGATGCATATGATATACTATCAGCTGTTATGATGCTGATAAAGATACCGCAGCATCTTTACAGACGGTCCCTAACTACACATTCTTTTGGATGCATATGATATACTATCAGCTGTTATGATGCTGATAAAGATACCGCAGCATCTTTACAGACGGTCCCTAACTACACATTCTTTTGGATGCATATGATATACTATCAGCTGTTATGATGCTGATAAAGATACCGCAGCATCTTTACAGACGGTCCCTAACTACACATTATTTTGGATGCATATGATATACTATCAGCTGTTATGATGCTGATAAAGATACCGCAGCATCTTTACAGACGGTCCCTAACTACACATTCTTTTGGATGCATATGATATACTATCAGCTGTTATGATGCTGATAAAGATACCGCAGCATCTTTACAGACGGTCCCTAAACTACACATTCTTTTGGATGCATATGATATACTATCAGCTGTTATGATGCTGATAAAGATACCGCAGCATCTTTACAGACGGTCCCTAAACTACACATTCTTTTGGATGCATATGATATACTATCAGCTGTTATGATGCTGATAAAGATACCGCAGCATCTTTACAGACGGTCCCTAACTACACATTCTTTTGGATGCATATGATATACTATCAGCTGTTATGATGCTGATAAAGATACCGCAGCATCTTTACAGACGGTCCCTAAACTACACATTCTTTTGGATGCATATGATATACTATCAGCTGTTATGATGCTGATAAAGATACCGCAGGATCTTTACAGACGGTCCCTAACTACACATTCTTTTGGATGCATATGATATACTATCAGCTGTTATGATGCTGATAAAGATACCGCAGCATCTTTACAGACGGTCCCTAAACTACACATTCTTTTGGATGCATATGATATACTATCAGCTGTTATGATGCTGATAAAGATACCGCAGCATCTTTACAGACGGTCCCTAAACTACACATTCTTTAGGATGCATATGATATACTATCAGCTGTTATGATGCTGATAAAGATACCGCAGCATCTTTACAGACGGTCCCTAACTACACATTCTTTTGGATGCATATGATATACTATGAGCTGTTATGATGCTGATAAAGATACCGCAGCATCTTTACAGACGGTCCCTAACTACACATTCTTTTGGATGCATATGATATACTATCAGCTGTTATGATGCTGATAAAGATACCGCAGCATCTTTACAGACGGTCCCTAAACTACACATTCTTTAGGATGCATATGATATACTATCAGCTGTTATGATGCTGATAAAGATACCGCAGCATCTTTACAGACGGTCCCTAAACTACACATTCTTTTGGATGCATATGATATACTATCAGCTGTTATGATGCTGATAAAGATACCGCAGCATCTTTACAGACGGTCCCTAAACTACACATTCTTTTGGATGCATATGATATACTATCAGCTGTTATGATGCTGATAAAGATACCGCAGCATCTTTACAGACGGTCCCTAACTACACATTCTTTTGGATGCATATGATATACTATCAGCTGTTATGATGCTGATAAAGATACCGCAGCATCTTTACAGACGGTCCCTAAACTACACATTCTTTTGGATGCATATGATATACTATCAGCTGTTATGATGCTGATAAAGATACCGCAGCATCTTTACAGACGGTCCCTAACTACACATTCTTTTGGATGCATATGATATACTATCAGCTGTTATGATGCTGATAAAGATACCGCAGCATCTTTACAGACGGTCCCTAACTACACATTCTTTTGGATGCAGTTTTTCCTAGCCACCGTGCTTTTACACCTGCATTGTTTGCTGTTTGGGGTTTTAGGCTGGGTTTCTGTACAGCACTTTGAGATATCAGCTGATG
This sequence comes from Oncorhynchus gorbuscha, assembly GCF_021184085.1. Classification (NCBI taxonomy): domain Eukaryota; kingdom Metazoa; phylum Chordata; class Actinopteri; order Salmoniformes; family Salmonidae; genus Oncorhynchus; species Oncorhynchus gorbuscha. Next base: position 3,943,933 of record NC_060173.1, read on the forward strand.
TACGAAGGGCTATATAAATAAATTTGATTTGATTTGATTTGATATGATATACTATCAGCTGTTATGATGCTGATAAAGATACCGCAGCATCTTTACAGACGGTCCCTAACTACACATTCTTTTGGATGCATATGATATACTATCAGCTGTTATGATGCTGATAAAGATACCGCAGCATCTTTACAGACGGTCCCTAACTACACATTCTTTTGGATGCATATGATATACTATCAGCTGTTATGATGCTGATAAAGATACCGCAGCATCTTTACAGACGGTCCCTAACTACACATTCTTTTGGATGCATATGATATACTATCAGCTGTTATGATGCTGATAAAGATACCGCAGCATCTTTACAGACGGTCCCTAACTACACATTCTTTTGGATGCATATGATATACTATCAGCTGTTATGATGCTGATAAAGATACCGCAGCATCTTTACAGACGGTCCCTAAACTACACATTCTTTTGGATGCATATGATATACTATCAGCTGTTATGATGCTGATAAAGATACCGCAGCATCTTTACAGACGGTCCCTAAACTACACATTCTTTTGGATGCATATGATATACTATCAGCTGTTATGATGCTGATAAAGATACCGCAGCATCTTTACAGACGGTCCCTAACTACACATTCTTTTGGATGCATATGATATACTATCAGCTGTTATGATGCTGATAAAGATACCGCAGCATCTTTACAGACGGTCCCTAACTACACATTCTTTTGGATGCATATGATATACTATCAGCTGTTATGATGCTGATAAAGATACCGCAGCATCTTTACAGACGGTCCCTAACTACACATTCTTTTGGATGCATATGATATACTATCAGCTGTTATGATGCTGATAAAGATACCGCAGCATCTTTACAGACGGTCCCTAACTACACATTCTTTTGGATGCATATGATATACTATCAGCTGTTATGATGCTGATAAAGATACCGCAGCATCTTTACAGACGGTCCCTAACTACACATTCTTTTGGATGCATATGATATACTATCAGCTGTTATGATGCTTTATGTTATATTATATGAGAGGTTATAAACTACAGTTAATATTATATTAGACTATGTTATATTATATTATATGAGAGGTTATAAACTACAGTTAATATTATATTAGACTATGTTATATTATATGAGAGATTATAAACCTATAGTTAATATTATATTAGACTATGTTATATTATATTATATGAGAGGTTATAAACTACAGTTAATATTATATTATATGAGAGGTTATAAACCTATAGTTAATATTATATTATATGAGAGGTTATAAACTACAGTTAATATTATATTAGACTATGTTATATTATATTATATGAGAGGTTATAAACCTATAGTTAATATTATATTATATGAGAGGTTATAAACCTATAGTTAATATTATATTAGACTATGTTATATTATATTATATGAGAGGTTATAAACCTATAGTTAATATTATATTAGACTATGTTATATTATATTATATGAGAGGTTATAAACCTACAGTTAATATTATATTAGACTATGTTATATTATATGAGAGGGTTATAAACCTACAGTTAATATTATATTATATGAGAGGTTATAAACTACAGTTAATATTATATTATATGAGAGGGTTATAAACCTACAGTTAATATTATATTATATGAGAGGTTATAAACTACAGTTAATATTATATTATATGAGAGGGTTATAAACCTACAGTTAATATTATATTATATGAGAGGTTATAAACTACAGTTCATATTATATTATATGAGAGGTTATAAACTACAGTTAATATTATATTATATGAGAGGTTATAAACCTATAGTTAATATTATATTATATGAGAGGTTATAAACTACAGTTCATATTATATTATATGAGAGGTTATAAACTACAGTTAATATTATATTATATGAGAGGTTATAAACTACAGTTAATAGTATATTATATGAGAGGTTATAAACCTACAGTTAATATTATATTAGACTATGTTATATTATATTATATGAGAGGTTATAAACCTACAGTTAATATTATATTAGACTATGTTATATTATATTATATGAGAGGTTATAAACCTACAGTTAATATTATATTATATGAGAGGTTATAAACCTACAGTTAATAGTATATTATATGCGAGGTTATAAACCTACAGTTAATATTATATTATATGAGAGGTTATAAACCTACAGTTAATATTATATTATATGCGAGGTTATAAACCTACAGTCAGGGTCCAGAGTTCAGATAGGTTACTGAACATCTGAACAGTACAGTACCTTTGACGTGCCATAGGCCTGTTTGAAGTCCTGACTGTCCAATCATCACACATCATCATAACAACACAGCCACACTGCTGTCATCCTCTTGTACCACCACTGCTGTCATCCTCTTGTACCACCACTGCTGTCATCCTCTTGTACCACCACTGCTGTCATCCTCTTGTACCACCACTGCTGTCATCCTCTTGTACCACCACTGCTGTCATCCTCTTGTACCACCACTGCTGTCATCCTCTTGTAGCACCAGTGCTGTCATCCTCTTGTACCACCACTGCTGTCATCCTCTTGTACCACCACTGCTGTCATCCTCTTGTACCACCACCACTGCTGTCATCCTCTTGTAGCACCACTGCTGTCATCCTCTTGTACCACCACTGCTGTCATCCTCTTGTACCACCACTGCTGTCATCCTCTTGTACCACCACCACTGCTGTCATCCTCTTGTACCACCACTGCTGTCATCCTCTTGTACCACCACTGCTGTCATCCTCTTGTACCACCACTGCTGTCATCCTCTTGTACCACCACCACTGCTGTCATCCTCTTGTACTACCACCACTGCTGTCATCCTCTTGTACCACCACTGCTGTCATCCTCTTGTACCACCACTGCTGTCATCCTCTTGTACCACCACTGCTGTCATCCTCTTGTACCACCACCACTGCTGTCATCCTCTTGTACCACCACTGCTGTCATCCTCTTGTACCACCACTGCTGTCATCCTCTTGTACCACCACCACTGCTGTCATCCTCTTGTACCACCACTGCTGTCATCTTCTTGTACCACCACTGCTGTCATCCTCTTGTACCACCACCACTGCTGTCATCCTCTTGTACCACCACTGCTGTCATCTTCTTGTACCACCACTGCTGTCATCCTCTTGTACCACCACCACTGCTGTCATCCTCTTGTACTACCACCACTGCTGTCATCCTCTTGTACCACTACTGCTGTCATCCTCTTGTACCACCACTGCTGTCATCCTCTTGTACCACCACTGCTGTCATCCTCTTGTAGCACCACTGCTGTCATCCTCTTGTACCACCACTGTTGTCATCCTCTTGTACCACCACTGCTGTCATCCTCTTGTACCACCACTGCTGTCATCCTCTTGTACCACCACTGCTGTCATCCTCTTGTACCACCACTGCTGTCATCCTCTTGTACCACCACTGCTGTCATCCTCTTGTAGCACCAGTGCTGTCATCCTCTTGTACCACCACTGCTGTCATCCTCTTGTACCACCACTGCTGTCATCCTCTTGTACCACCACCACTGCTGTCATCCTCTTGTAGCACCACTGCTGTCATCCTCTTGTACCACCACTGCTGTCATCCTCTTGTACCACCACTGCTGTCATCCTCTTGTACCACCACCACTGCTGTCATCCTCTTGTACCACCACTGCTGTCATCCTCTTGTACCACCACTGCTGTCATCCTCTTGTACCACCACTGCTGTCATCCTCTTGTACCACCACCACTGCTGTCATCCTCTTGTACTACCACCACTGCTGTCATCCTCTTGTACCACCACTGCTGTCATCCTCTTGTACCACCACTGCTGTCATCCTCTTGTACCACCACTGCTGTCATCCTCTTGTACCACCACCACTGCTGTCATCCTCTTGTACCACCACTGCTGTCATCCTCTTGTACCACCACTGCTGTCATCCTCTTGTACCACCACCACTGCTGTCATCCTCTTGTACCACCACTGCTGTCATCTTCTTGTACCACCACTGCTGTCATCCTCTTGTACTACCACCACTGCTGTCATCCTCTTGTACCACTACTGCTGTCATCCTCTTGTACCACCACTGCTGTCATCCTCTTGTACCACCACTGCTGTCATCCTCTTGTAGCACCACTGCTGTCATCCTCTTGTACCACCACTGTTGTCATCCTCTTGTACCACCACTGCTGTCATCCTCTTGTACCACCACTGCTGTCATCCTCTTGTACCACCACTGCTGTCATCCTCTTGTACCACCACCACTGCTGTCATCCTCTTGTACCACCACCACTGCTGTCATCCTCTTGTACCACCACTGCTGTCATCCTCTTGTACCACCACCACTGCTGTCATCCTCTTGTACCACCACTGCTGTCATCCTCTTGTACCACCACTGCTGTAATCCTCTTGTACCACCACTGCTGTCATCCTCTAGTACCACCACTGCTGTCATCCTCTTGTACCACCACTGCTGTCATCCTCTTGTACCACCACTGCTGTCATCCTCTTGTACCACCACCACTGCTGTCATCCTCTTGTACCACCACTGCTGTCATCCTCTTGTACCACCACCACTGCTGTCATCCTCTTGTACCACCACAGCTGTCATCCTCTTGTACCACCACTGCTGTCATCCTCTTGTACCACCACTGCTGTCATCCTCTTGTACCACCACTGCTGTCATCCTCTTGTACCACCACCACTGCTGTCATCCTCTTGTACCACCACTGCTGTCATCCTCTTGTACCACCACTGCTGTCATCCTCTTGTACCACCACCACTGCTGTCATCCTCTTGTACCACCACTGCTGTCATCCTCTTGTACCACCACTGCTGTCATCCTCTTGTACCACCACTGCTGTCATCCTCTTGTACCACCACTGCTGTCATCCTCTTGTACCACCACCACTGCTGTCATCCTCTTGTACCACCACTGCTGTCATCCTCTTGTACCACCACCACTGCTGTCATCCTCTTGTACCACCACTGCTGTCATCCTCTTGTACCACCACTGCTGTAATCCTCTTGTACCACCACTGCTGTCATCCTCTAGTACCACCACTGCTGTCATCCTCTTGTACCACCACTGCTGTCATCCTCTTGTACCACCACTGCTGTCATCCTCTTGTACCACCACTGCTGTCATCCTCTAGTACCACCACTGCTGTCATCCTCTTGTACCACCACTGCGGTCATCCTCTTGTACCACTTCACCAAACATTATTCTGCTCCTCCCTTTTCCCTTATCAAGTCTCCCATTGGGCAGATTTTCTCTTCCTGAATTCAACTCCGCCCCCTTTTTTTTAATGCCTCAGTGGAGCGACATTACCTTTTTCTGCCCTGGTTCCCGTTTGGTGATTAGCGTGTAAACATGTGTGTCTCGAGTACAGTTAGACGCCAACGCTTGAGCTTCTGCACTAAAGGAAAAACCTCAATGTAACATATAGATATTAATTGAACAAGAAAAATGATATATCACTATATCACTATATCACTATATCACTATATCACTATATCACTATATCACTATATCACTATATCACTATATCACTATATCACTATATCACTATATCACTATATCACTATATCACTATATCACTATATCACTATATCACTATATCACTATATCACTATATCACTATATCACTATATCAGTATATCACTATATCACTATATCACTATATCACTATATCACTATATCACTATATCACTATATCACTATATCACTATATCACTATATCACTATATCACTATATCACTATATCACTATATCACTATATCACTATATCACTATATCACTATATCACTATATCACTATATCACTATATCACTATATCACTATATCACTATATCACTATATCACTATATCACTATATCACTATATCACTATATCACTATATCACTATATCACTATATCACTATATCACTATATCACTATATCACTATATCACTATATCACTATATCACTATATCACTATATCACTATATCACTATATCACTATATCACTATATCACTATATCACTATATCACTATATCACTATATCACTATATCACTATATCACTATATCACTATATCACTATATCACTATATCACTATATCACTATATCACTATATCACTATATCACTATATCACTATATCACTATATCACTATATCACTATATCACTATATCACTATATCACTATATCACTATATCACTATATCACTATATCACTATATCACTATATCACTATATCACTATATCACTATATCACTATATCACTATATCACTATATGCAATGTTTTCTCTTTATTAAACACACCCGCCCTTCATACACACAATATTTCATGACTCTAAACTCGCCTGCACGTGGATATAACCGCAGGGACAGCAGGTTATGAGTCAACCCGTGCATCACTAACACACACACACACACACACGCACGCACACGCACACACGCGCACACACGCACGCACACGCGCGCGCACGCGCACGCGCACGCACACACACACACACACACACACACACACACACACACACACACACACACACACACACACACACACACACACACACACACACACACACACACACACACACACACAGCTCAGGGTCCAATGACCTGCATGTCCTTATCTCACTGTTAGCACCAGTCCAGAACAGCTGAGCTAATGAATAATTTGTTGTCCCACTGTCTCTGGCCAGCAGGACTTGTGAATACTAGATCACCTGCTGAGTTGTGTAGACCCACTGTAGACTAGACATAGTGGTTATGCTGTGTAGACCCACTGTAGACTAGACATAGTGGTTATGCTGTGTAGACCCACTGTAGACTAGACATAGTGGTTATGCTGTGTAGACCTACTGTAGACTAGACATAGTGGTTATGCTGTGTAGACCTACTGTAGACTAGACATAGTGGTTATGCTGTGTAGACCTACTGTAGACTAGACATAGTGGTTATGCTGTGTAGACCTACTGTAGACTAGACATAGTGGTTATGTAGACCCACTGTAGACTAGACATAGTGGTTATGCTGTGTAGACCTACTGTAGACTAGACATAGTGGTTATGCTGTGTAGACCTACTGTAGACTAGACATAGTGGTTATGTAGACCCACTGTAGACTAGACATAGTGGTTATGTAGACCCACTGTAGACTAGACATAGTGGTTATGCTGTGTAGACCTACTGTAGACTAGACATAGTGGTTATGTAGACCCACTGTAGACTAGACATAGTGGTTATGCTGTGTAGTACCCACTGTAGACTAGACATAGTGGTTATGTAGACCTACTGGAGACTAGACATAGTGGTTATGCTGTGTAGACTAGACATAGTGGTTATGTAGACCCACTGTAGACTAGACATAGTGGTTATGTAGACCCACTGTAGACTAGACATAGTGGTTATGCTGTGTAGACTAGACATAGTGGTTATGTAGACCCACTGTAGACTAGACATAGTGGTTATGTAGACCCACTGGAGACTAGACATAGTGGTTATGTAGACCCACTGTAGACTAGACATAGTGGTTATGCTGTGTAGACTAGACATAGTGGTTATGTAGACCCACTGTAGACTAGACATAGTGGTTATGTAGACCCACTGTAGACTAGACATAGTGGTTATGCTGTGGAGACCTGTTACATTATCATGAATCAAAACCTTTTGCAACCATTAGACAATGTCTAAGAATGCTGTGTTAATTTTCATCTCAGTCCATTAGCTTAGTTCTTTAGAGAAATAGAGAGGTCAACAGAGAGGTCAACAGCTGATGCCTAGTGGTGTCTGGGTACACACTGAGGCTGGTCCAAAATACCACCCTATTCCCTAGATAGTGCACTGCCTTTGCACAACGTAGTGCACTGTGCAGGGAATAGGGTGTCCGTTGCAACTCAGATTGAGACAGACTGTGGGGGGAAGATGGCACTTCTGCTGATGGCTGAGGAAGTGTGTGTGTGTGTGTG
>NC_060173.1:3956909-3986909 GCF_021184085.1 Oncorhynchus gorbuscha
TGTGGAGCTTTGCACCTCTATTAGGGTTATACATTTACATACATTTAAGTCATTTAGCAGACGCTCTTATCCAGAGCGACTTACAAATTGGTGCATTCACCTTATGACATCCAGTGGGACAGTCACTTAACAATAGTGCATCTAAAACTTAGGGGGGGGGGGGTGAGAGGGATTACTTATCCTATCATTGGTCTCTTTGTTGCCTCTGTGATTTAATGCCCTCCTTGCCTGGTGTGAGTTTTGGTGGGCGGCCCTCTCTTGGCAGGTTTGTTGTGGTGCCATATTCTTTCCATTTTTTTATAATGGATTTAATGGTGCTCCGTGGGATGTTTTGGATATATTTTTTTAGAACCCGACTCTGATCTGTACTTCTTTTTTATAACACTTCTCCACAACTTTGTCCCTGACCTGTTTGGAGAGCTCCTTGGTCGCCATGGTGCCCCTTGCTTAGTGGTGCCCCTTGCTTAGTGGTGCCCCTTGCTTAGTGGTGCCCCTTGCTTAGTGGTGCTCCTTGGTCGCCATGGTGCCCCTTGCTTAGTGGTGCCCCTTGCTTAGTGGTGCCCCTTGCTTAGTGGTGCCCCTTGCTTAGTGGTGCCCCTTGCTTAGTGGTGCCCCTTGCTTAGTGGTGCCCCTTGTTTAGTGGTGCCCCTTGCTTAGTGGTGCCCCTTGTTTAGTGGTGCCCCTTGCTTAGTGGTGCCCCTTGCTTAGTGGTGCCCCTTGTTTAGTGGTGCCCCTTGCTTAGTGGTGCCCCTTGCTTAGTGGTGCCCCTTGCTTGGTGGTGCCCCTTGCTTAGTGGTGCCCCTTGCTTAGTGGTGCCCCTTGCTTAGTGGTGCCCCTTGCTTAGTGGTGCCCCTTGCTTAGTGGTGCCCCTTGCTTGGTGGTGCCCCTTGCTTGGTGGTGCCCCTTGCTTAGTGGTGCCCCTTACTTAGTGGTGCCCTTGCTTAGTGGTGCCCCTTGCTTGGTGGTGCCCCTTGCTTAGTGGTGCCCCTTGCTTAGTGGTGCCCCTTGCTTGGTGGTGCCCCTTGCTTGGTGGTGCCCCTTGCTTGGTGGTGCCCCTTGCTTAGTGGTGCCCCTTGCTTAGTGGTGCCCCTTGCTTAGTGGTGCCCCTTGCTTAGTGGTGCCCCTTGCTTGGTGGTGCCCCTTGCTTGGTGGTGCCCCTTGCTTGGTGGTGCCCCTTGCTTAGTGGTGCCCCTTGCTTAGTGGTGCCCCTTGCTTAGTGGTGCCCCTTGCTTAGTGGTGCCCCTTACTTAGTGGTGCCCCTTGCTTAGTGGTGCCCCTTGCTTGGTGGTGCCCCTTGCTTGGTGGTGCCCCTTGCTTAGTGGTGCCCCTTGCTTGGTGGTGCCCCTTACTTAGTGGTGCCCCTTGCTTAGTGGTGCCCCTTGCTTAGTGGTGCCCCTTGCTTGGTGGTGCCCCTTGCTTGGTGGTGTTGCAGACTCTTTCAGAACAGGTGTGTATATATACTGAGATCATGTGACACTTAGATTGCACACAGGTTGTGTGTTGCACCAGATCTTATTTAGGGGCTTCATAGCAAAGGGGAGGGGCTTCATAGAAAATGGGAGGGGCTTCATAGCAACGGGGAGGGGCTTCACAGAAAGGGGGAGGGGGTTCATAGAAAAGGGGAGTGGCTTCATAGCAAAGGGGTGAATACATATACACCACTTTCCGTTTGGACTTTTTTGTTGAATTTTTTAAAATAAGTTATTTTTTTCCATTTCACTTCACCAATGTGCACCAATTTCCATTACATGAAATCCAAATATAAATCCATTGAAATTACAGGTTGCAACAAAATAGGAAATGCCAAGGGGGATGAATACTTTTGCAAGACACTGTAGGGTAAAGTGGATATGCATCGATAACAAACAGCGAGTAGCAGCAGTCTAAAAACAGTGTGGGGGGTGTCAATGCCATGGGGGGGGGTGTCAATGCCTTTTAGAGACTGAAAATGTCAGTGAAGACATTTGCCACTTGGTTCCGCACATACTCTGAGTACGCAAACTGGTAATCCAGATGGCCCCACGGAATGTTAACCAGTTTAAAGTCTTACTCACATCGGCTGCGGAGAGCGTGATCACACAGTCTTACGGAACAGCTGGTGCTCTCATGCATGCTTCAGTGTTGCTTTCCTCGAAGCAAGAATAGAAGTAGTTTAGCTCATCTGGTAGGCTTGTGTAACTGGGCAGCTCTCGGCTGTGCTTCCCTTTGTAGTCCATAATAGTTTTCAAGCCCTGCCACATCCGACGAGTGTCAGAGCCGGTGTAGTAGGATTCAATCTTAGTCCGGTATCGATGCTTTACCTGTTTGATGGTTCGTCTGAGGGCATAGTGGGATTTATTACGTCCGGATTAGTGTCCCGCTCCTTGAAAGCGGCAGCTCTAGCCTTTAGCTCGGTGCGGATGTTGCCTGTAATCCATGGCTTCTGGTTGGGATATGTACGTACGGTCACTGTGGTGACGACGTCGTCGATGCACTTATTGATGAAGTCAGTGACTGAGGTGGCGTACTCTTTCATGCCATTGGATGAATCCCGGAATATATTCCAGTCTGTGCTATTTAAAAAAACAATCCTGTCGTGTGGCATCCGCTTCATCAGACCACTTCCTTATTGAGCGAGTCACTGGTACTTCCTGATTTAGTTTTCGTTTGTAAGCAGGAATCAGGAGGATAGCATTATGGGAGAGCTATGTCAGAACCAATTTGCTACGTAGCTAAAAATCTGGGCCAACGTTTGTTTTACACGGTGAACAGTTAAATGAAATAATCCCGTGTCGTAGCAGGCTACAACAACTGCAGTGTGTTTCTAATCTCTGAGTATAGTGAAAGCACTAGGCCTTATGAAGCATTGGTAGAAAACTCATCAGAGAAACAGTCAGACATTCATACAGGGAAATAGTCAAACAGTGAGACAGAGAGACAGAGACACAGTGAGACAGAGAAACAGTGAGACAGAGAAACAGTGAGACAGAGAGACAGAGACACAGTGAGACAGAGACACAGTGAGACAGAGAGACAGAGACACAGTGAGACAGAGACACAGTGAGACAGAGACACAGTGAGACAGTGAGACAGAGAGACAGAGACACAGTGAGACAGAGACACAGTGAGACAGAGACACAGTGAGACAGTGAGACAGAGACACAGTGAGACAGAGAGACAGAGACACAGTGAGACAGAGACACAGTGAGACAGAGAGACAGAGACACAGTGAGACAGAGACACAGTGAGACAGAGACACAGTGAGACAGTGAGACAGAGACACAGTGAGACAGAGAGACAGAGACACAGTGAGACAGAGACACAGTGAGACAGAGACACAGTGAGACAGTGAGACAGACACAGTGAGACAGAGAGACAGAGACACAGTGAGACAGAGAAACAGTGAGACAGAGAGACAGAGACACAGTGAGACAGAGAGACAGAGACACAGTGAGACAGAGACACAGTGAGACAGAGACACAGTGAGACAGTGAGACAGAGACACAGTGAGACAGAGAGACAGAGACACAGTGAGACAGAGACACAGTGAGACAGAGAGACAGAGACACAGTGAGACAGAGAGACAGAGACACAGTGAGACAGAGAGACAGAGAGACAGAGACACAGTGAGACAGAGACACAGTGAGACAGAGACACAGTGAGACAGAGAGACAGAGACACAGTGAGACAGAGACACAGTGAGACAGAGAGACAGTGAGACAGAGAGACAGAGACACAGTGAGACAGAGACACAGTGAGACAGAGACACAGTGAGACAGAGACACAGTGAGACAGAGAGACAGAGACACAGTGAGACAGAGACACAGTGAGACAGAGAGACAGTGAGACAGAGAGACAGAGACACAGTGAGACAGAGACACAGTGAGACAGAGAGACAGAGACACAGTGAGACAGAGACACAGTGAGACAGAGAGACAGAGACACAGTGAGACAGAGAGACAGAGACACAGTGAGACAGAGAGACAGAGACACAGTGAGACAGAGAGACAGAGACACAGTGAGACAGAGAGACAGAGACACAGTGAGACAGAGACACAGTGAGACAGAGACACAGTGAGACAGAGACACAGTGAGATAGAGACACAGAGACACAGTGAGACAGAGACACAGTGAGACAGAGACACAGAGACACAGTGAGACAGAGACACAGTGAGACAGAGAGACAGAGACATAGTGAGACAGAGACACAGTGAGACAGAGACACAGTGAGACAGAGAGACAGAGACACAGTGAGACAGAGACACAGAGACACAGTGAGACAGAGACACAGTGAGACAGAGACACAGTGAGACAGAGACACAGAGACACAGTGAGACAGAGACACAGTGAGACAGAGACACAGTGAGACAGAGACACAGTGAGATAGAGACACAGAGACACAGTGAGACAGAGACACAGTGAGACAGAGACACAGAGACACAGTGAGACAGAGACACAGTGAGACAGAGAGACAGAGACACAGTGAGACAGAGAGACAGAGACACAGTGAGACAGAGACACAGTGAGACAGAGAGACAGAGACACAGTGAGACAGAGACACAGTGAGACAGTGAGACAGAGAGACAGAGACACAGTGAGACAGAGACACAGTGAGACAGTGAGACAGAGAGACAGAGACACAGTGAGACAGAGACACAGTGAGACAGAGACACAGTGAGACAGTGAGACAGAGACACAGTTAGACAGAGAGACAGAGACACAGTGAGACAGAGACACAGTGAGACAGAGAGACAGAGACACAGTGAGACAGAGAGACAGAGACACAGTGAGACAGAGACACAGTGAGACAGAGAGACAGAGACACAGTGAGACAGAGAGACAGAGAGACAGAGACACAGTGAGACAGAGACACAGTGAGACAGAGACACAGTGAGACAGAGAGACAGTGAGACAGAGAGACAGAGACACAGTGAGACAGAGAGACAGAGACACAGTGAGACAGAGACACAGTGAGACAGAGACACAGTGAGACAGAGACACAGTGAGACAGTGAGACAGAGACACAGTGAGACAGAGAGACAGAGACACATTGAGACAGAGACACAGTGAGACAGAGAGACAGAGACACAGTGAGACAGAGAGACAGAGACACAGTGAGACAGAGAGACAGAGAGACAGAGACACAGTGAGACAGAGACACAGTGAGACAGAGACACAGTGAGACAGAGACACAATGAGACAGAGACACAGTGAGATAGAGACACAGAGACACAGTGAGACAGAGACACAGTGAGACAGAGACACAGTGAGACAGAGACACAGTGAGACAGAGACACAGTGAGACAGTGAGACAGAGACAGTGAGACAGAGACACAGTGAGACAGAGAGACAGAGACACAGTGAGACAGAGACACAGTGAGACAGAGACACAGTGAGACAGAGACACAGTGAGACAGAGACACAGTGAGACAGAGACACAGTGAGACAGAGACACAGTGAGACAGTGAGACAGAGACAGTGAGACAGAGACACAGTGAGACAGAGACACAGTGAGACAGAGAGACAGAGACACAGTGAGACAGAGACACAGTGAGACAGAGACACAGTGAGACAGAGACACAGTGAGACAGAGAGACAGTGAGACAGAGACACAGTGAGACAGTGAGACAGAGACACAGTGAGACAGTGAGACAGAGACAGAGAGACAGAGACACAGTGAGACAGAGAGACAGAGACACAGTGAGACAGAGACACAGTGAGACAGAGACACAGTGAGACAGAGACACAGTGAGACAGAGACACAGTGAGACAGAGACACAGTGAGACAGTGAGACAGAGACAGTGAGACAGAGACACAGTGAGACAGAGAGACAGAGACACAGTGAGACAGAGACACAGTGAGACAGAGACACAGTGAGACAGAGACACAGTGAGACAGAGACACAGTGAGACAGAGAGACAGTGAGACAGAGACACAGTGAGACAGTGAGACAGAGACACAGTGAGACAGTGAGACAGAGACAGAGAGACAGAGACACAGTGAGACAGAGAGACAGAGACACAGTGAGACAGAGACACAGTGAGACAGAGACACAGTGAGACAGAGACACAGTGAGACAGAGACACAGTGAGACAGTGAGACAGAGACAGTGAGACAGAGACACAGTGAGACAGAGAGACAGAGACACAGTGAGACAGAGACACAGTGAGACAGAGACACAGTGAGACAGAGACACAGTGAGACAGAGACACAATGAGACAGAGACACAGTGAGATAGAGACACAGAGACACAGTGAGACAGAGACACAGTGAGACAGAGACACAGTGAGACAGAGACACAGTGAGACAGAGACACAGAGAGACAGAGACACAGTGAGACAGAGACACAGTGAGACAGAGACACAGTGAGACAGAGACACAGTGAGACAGAGAGACAGAGACACAGTGAGACAGAGAGACAGAGACACAGTGAGACAGAGACACAGTGAGACAGAGACACAGTGAGATAGAGACACAGTGAGACAGAGACACAGAGAGACAGAGACACAGTGAGACAGAGACACAGTGAGACAGAGACACAGTGAGACAGAGACACAGAGACACAGTGAGACACAGGCCGCATTACGTGTGTGTGTGTGTGTGTGTGTGTGTGTGTGTGTGTGTGTGTGTGTGTGTGTGTGTGTGTGTGTGTGTGTGTGTGTGTGTGTGTGTGTGTGTGTGTGTGTGTGTGTGTGTGTGTGTGTGTGTGTGTGTGTGTGTGTGTGTGTGTGTGTGTGTGTGTGTTAGTCATCACATCTTACCCATCCTTGGAGAGGTATTGTCTGAAGAAGTCATTTGCTGCTAGCTTGATGGCTTTCTCTGGAGTGACCAGGGTTAAGTTCACCGCAGACCCTGTAACAATGAGAGGAAGTGAGAGACAGAGAGAAAGAGAGAGGGAGAGAGAAGGTGGTGTGAGAGCGCGGAAGTGAGAGAGAGAGAGTGAGAGAGGGAGAGGGAGAGCGGGAGAAAGAGCGAGAGAGAGGAAGTGAGAGAGAGACAGAGAGAGAGAGGGAGAGAGAGAGAGAGAGAGAGAGAGAGAGAGAGAGAGAGAGAGAGAGAGAGAGAGAGAAAGAGAGAGAGAGAGGGATTTGAGATAGAGGAAGTGACAGAGAGAGAGAGAAGGGGAGAGAGAGAGAAAGAGAGGGAGGGAGAGAGAGAGAGAGGGGTTTGAGATAGAGGAAGTGACAGAGAGAGAGAGAAGGGGAGAGAGAGAGAGAAAGAGAGGGAGGGAGAGAGAGAGAGTGTTTTGAGAGAGAGGAAGTGAGAGAGAGAGAGAGAGAGAGAGAGAGAGAGAGAGAGAGAGAGAGAAAGAGAGGGAGAGATGTGAGAGAGAATTATGAGGATTTACCAATTCCCGCATGTGTGTGTGTGTGTGTGTGTGTGTGTGTGTGTGTGTGTGTGTGTGTGTGTGTGTGTGTGTGTGTGTGTGTGTGTGTGTGTGTGTGTGCGTGCGTGCGTGCGTGCGTGCGTGCGTGCGTGCGTGCGTGCGTGCGTGCGTGCGTGTGCTGTAGGCTTTCTCAGGGTATCAGGGTTCAGCAAATGGCACTATGACCTCACTGTGCTGCTTGGCTTCAGTGTGACCTGTCACCTCTGCGTCCTCACCTACCTCTGTACATCCCAAAGTATCCCTCTGAGCGGATGGTCTTGATAAGACAGTCGGACCTAGAACACACAACCAACCAATCAATAACGGACCTAGAACACAGAACCAACCAGTCAATAACGGACCTAGAACACAGAACCAACCAGTCAATAACGGACCTAGAACACAGAACCAACCAATCAATAACAGACCTAGAACACAGAACCAACCAGTCAATAACGGACCTAGAACACAGAACCAACCAGTCAATAACGGACCTAGAAAACACAACCAACCAATCAATAACAGACCTAGAACACAGAACCAACCAATCAATAACAGACCTAGAACACAGAACCAACCAGTCAATAACGGACCTAGAACACAGAACCAACCAGTCAATAACGGACCTAGAACACAGAACCAACCAGTCAATAACGGACCTAGAACATAGAACCAACCAGTCAATAACGGACCTAGTACATAGAACCAACCAGTCAATAACGGACCTAGAACACAGAACCAACCAGTCAATAACGGACCTAGAACATAGAACCAACCAGTCAATAACGGACCTAGAACACAGAACCAACCAGTCAATAACGGACCTAGAACACAGAACCAACCAGTCAATAACGGACCTAGAACACAGAACCAACCAGTCAATAACGGATCTAGAACACAGAACCAACCAGTCAATAACGGATCTAGAACACAGAACCAACCAGTCAATAACGGATCTAGAATACAGAACCAACCAGGGAATAACGGACTTAAAACACAGAACCAACCAGTCAATAACACACCTAAAACACACAAAAACACACAACCAACCAATCAATAACGGATCTAGAATACAGAACCAACCAGTCAATAACGGACCTAGAACACAGAACCAACCAGTCAATAACGGACCTAGTACATAGAACCAACCAGTCAATAACGGACCTAGAACCTAGAACCAACCAGTCAATAACGGACCTAGAACACAGAACCAACCAGTCAATAACGGACCTAGAACATAGAACCAACCAGTCAATAACGGACCTAGAACACAGAACCAACCAGTCAATAACGGATCTAGAACACAGAACCAACCAGTCAATAACGGACCTAGAACACAGAACCAACCAGTCAATAACGGACCTAGAACATAGAACCAACCAGTCAATAACGGATCTAGAACACAGAACCAACCAGTCAATAATGTATCTAGAACACAGAACCAACCAGTCAATAACGGATCTAGAACACAGAACCAACCAGTCAATAATGGATCTAGAACACAGAACCAACCAGGGAATAACGGACTTAAAACACAGAACCAACCAGTCAATAACACACCTAAAACACACACAAACACACAACCAACCAATCAATAACGGATCTAGAACACAGAACCAACCAGTCAATAATGGATCTAGAACACAGAACCAACCAGTCAATAATGGATCTAGAACACAGAACCAACCAGTCAATAATGGATCTAGAACATAGAACCAACCAGTCAATAATGGATCTAGAACACAGAACCAACCAGTCAATAACGGATCTAGAACACAGAACCAACCTGTCAATAACGGATCTAGAACACAGAACCAACCAGTCAATAACGGATCTAGAACACAGAACCAACCTGTCAATAACGGATCTAGAACACAGAACCAACCAGTCAATAATGGATCTAGAACACAGAACCAACCAGTCAATAATGGATCTAGAACACAGAACCAACCAGTCAATAATGGATCTAGAACACAGAACCAACCAGTCAATAATGGATCTAGAACACAGAACCAACCTGTCAATAACACACCTAAAACACACACACAACCAACAAACCAGTCAATAACGGATCTAGAACACAGAACCAACCAGTCAATAACGGATCTAGAACACAGAACCAACCAGGGAATAACGGACCTAGAACACAGAACCAACCTGTCAATAATGGATCTAGAACACAGAACCAGCCAGTCAATAACGGCTCTAGAACACAGAACCAACCAGGGAATAACGGACCTAGAACACAGAACCAACCTGTCAATACTGGATCTAGAACACAGAACCAACCAGTCAATAACGGATCTAGAACACAGAACCAACCAGGGAATAACGGACCTAGAACACAGAACCAACCTGTCAATAACGGATCTAGAACACAGAACCAACCAGGGAATAACGGACCTAGAACACAGAACCAACCTGTCAATAATGGATCTAGAACACAGAACCAACCTGTCAATAACGGATCTAGAACACAGAACCAACCTGTCAATAACGGATCTAGAACACAGAACCAACCTGTCAATAACGGATCTAGAACACAGAACCAACCAGTCAATAACGGATCTAGAACACAATACCTGCAGATCTGTTATTGGCTGGTTGGTTGTGTGTTGTAGATTTGCTATTGGCTGGTTGGTTGTGTGTTGTAGATCTGCTATTGGCTGGTTGGTTGTGTGATGTAGATCTGCTATTGGCTGGTTGGTTGTGTGATGTAGATCTGCTATTGGCTGGTTGGTTGTGTGATGTAGATCTGCTATTGGCTGGTTGGTTGTGTGATGTAGATCTGCTATTGGCTGGTTGGTTGTGTGATGTAGATCTGCTATTGGCTGGTTGGTTGTGTGATGTAGATCTGCTATTGGCTGGTTGGTTGTGTGATGTAGATCTGCTATTGGCTGGTTGGTTGTGTGATGTAGATCTGTTATTGGCTGGTTGGTTGTGTGATGTAGATCTGCTATTGGCTGGTTGGTTGTGTGATGTAGATCTGCTATTGGCTGGTTGGTTGTGTGATGTAGATCTGCTATTGGCTGGTTGGTTGTGTGATGTAGATCTGTTATTGATATTAACATGATATTAACATGGCACTATTATTACAAGATTAACATGGTATGGTACAGAAGGAAATAACAGCTTATTCTACAAAATTCCAAATAGATAGAGATTTAACTGGTGAAATGTGGGTTGTAGAAGCATTAAGTCCTGAGTTTGGTAGAGCGATTATAATACAGTCTTGGGTGGACAGATGGGCATTGGTTCGCACCCATGTCGGGAAACTATACTGTGATACATACATGCTGGTGTAGAGTCGTGACCCATTTTGCTGGTTCTGCAGGCGGGTCTTGGCCAGGTCAATGGGAAACACACAGCTCACGCCGATCAGCCCTGCTATCCCACCATTTATCAATTTGGCAGGCAAACTGGGGAGGAGGAGAGGATCATGGGAGAGGGGAGGAAGAGAGGATCATGAGAGAGAAGAGAGGAGAGGAGAGGAGAGGAGAGGAGAGGAGAGGAGAGGAGAGGAGAGGAGAGGAGAGGAGAGGAGAGGAGAGGAGAGGAGAGGAGAGGAGAGGAGAGGAGAGGAGAGGAGAGGAGAGGAGAGGAGAGATGGAGAAGGAGAAGGAGAGGGAGAGGGAGAGGGAGAGGGAGAGGGAGAGGAGAGGAAGTGAAGACAGAAGCACAATTTTAGAGAGGAGACAAACCAGTAACTTTAAAATAGCGCTGACATTTTATTGAACTTTTCTAGTGTTTCATCATCCCACCGCGGACACCAAATATCACAATATGTTAATTTCATCAGCTAATATACAGATGCAACATAAAACACACTGAGAATCTGATTGTTGACGACAGGGAGAAGAATGTCGCTGAGGAGGAGGAGAACAGTAGAAACGGTCATCAAAATTGTTAAAGACAATTAGAATAAATGTAGTAAGTGGACAATGAATACATTTCCTCCAAAAGTTTAGATCCGACATATTGACTGAATTAGAGCACATAAAACATTTTACAGGTTCGGACAAATAACAAATGGAGGTCATGAAATTCCGGTATTTAATTTATTGTCAAATTTCACATTTCTTTTCTTAGAAATACACTCATATGTTCTATTGGTGTCAGATATTTTATAGGTATTTTGTGTCAAAATAAATAATATTATATTTGGGCATTTGCATAAACACAAGGGTGTATTTGCATATATGCAAATAGATTAACATAAAGGGTTGGAAGAGGGCTGCAACGACCCAAAACGTGCGAGGCCCACCTGCACTCACCTGGCTGTCTAGATGGACTCATTAATTACTGGTGTTGTCACATTCTGTTGCATAATTCAACAAGTATATCACTAGCAGGATTACCCTCAGATTAAACATGTAAGATTACACCTCGAAACAGACTTTACAAAAGGTTGCTGGATCGCATCCCGAGCTGACAAGGTATAAATCTGTCTTTCTGACCCAGAACAAGGCAGTTAACACTGTTCCCCGAGCTGACAGAACAAGGCAGTTAACGCTGTTCCCCGAGCTGACAGAACAAGGCAGTTAACGCTGTTCCCTGGGCTGACAGAGCAAGGCAGTTAACGCTGTTCCCTGGGCTGACAGAGCAAGGCAGTTAACACTGTTCCCTGGGTTGACAGAGCAAGGCAGTTAACGCTGTTCCCTGGGCTGACAGAGCAAGGCAGTTAACGCTGTTCCCTGGGCTGACAGAGCAAGGCAGTTAACACTGTTCCCTGGGCTGACAGAGCAAGGCAGTTAACACTGTTCCCCGGGCCCTGAGCAAGGCAGTTAACACTGTTCCCTGGACGTGTCGATTAAAGCAGCCCCACCACCTCTCTGACTCGGTTAAATGCATAAGACACATTTCAGTTGAAGACATTCAATTGTACAACTGACAAGGTTCTCCTCCCTGGTTCCTCTCCACTCTCCTCCATCTCTTCTCCTTGGACCCTCCTCTACTCTCCTCCCTCTCTTCTCCTTGGAACCTCCTCTACTCTCCTCCATCTCTTCTCCTCTACTCTCCTCCCTCTCTTCTCCTTGGACCCTCCTCTACTCTCCTCCCTCTCTTCTCCTTGGAACCTCCTCTACTCTCCTCCATCTCTTCTCCTCTACTCTCCTCCATCTCTTCTCCTCTACTCTCCTCCCTCTCTTCTCCTTGGAACCTCCTCTACTCTCCTCCATCTCTTCTCCTCTACTCTCCTCCATCTCTTCTCCTTGCACCCTCCTCTACTCTCCATCTCTTCTCCTTGGACCCTCCTCTACTCTCCTCCATCTCTTCTCCTTGGACCCTCCTCTACTCTCCTCCCTCTCTTCTCCTTGGACCCTCCTCTACTCTCCTCCATCTCTTCTCCTTGGACCCTCCTCTACTCTCCTCCATCTCTTCTCCTTGGACCCTCCTCTACTCTCCTCCATCTCTTCTCCTTGGACCCTCCTCTACTCTCCTCCATCTCTTCTCCTTGGACCCTCCTCTACTCTCCTCCATCTCTTCTCCTCTACTCTCCTCCATCTCTTCTCCTTGGACCCTCCTCTACTCTCCATCTCTTCTCCTTGGACCCTCCTCTGCTCTCCTCCCTCTCTTCTCCTTGGACCCTCCTCTACTCTCCACCTCTTCTCCTTGGACCCTCCTCTACTCTCCTCCATCTCTTCTCCTTGGACCCTCCTCTGCTCTCCTCCATCTCTTCTCCTTGGACCCTCCTCTACTCTCCTTTACAACTGACTAGGTTGTACTTTACAACTGACTAGGTTGTACTTTACAACTGACTAGGTTGTACTTTACAACTGACTAGGTTGTACTTTCCCTTTAAAACTGACTAGGTTGTACTTTACAACTGACTAGGTTGTACTTTACAACTGACTAGGTTGTACTTTACAACTGACTAGGTTGTACTTTCCCTTTAAAACTGACTAGGTTGTACTTTACAACTGACTAGGTTGTACTTTACAACTGACTAGGTTGTACTTTACAACTGACTAGGTTATACTTTACAACGGACTAGGTTGTACTTTACAACTGACTAGGTTGTACTTTCCCTTTAAAACTGACTAGGTTGTACTTTACAACTGACTAGGTTATACTTTACAACGGACTAGGTTGTACTTTACAACTGACTAGGTTGTACTTTACAACTGACTAGGTTGTACTTTACAACTGACTAGGTTGTACTTTACAACTGACTAGGTTATACTTTACAACTGACTAGGTTGTACTTTACAACTGACTAGGTTATACTTTACAACTGACTAGGTTGTACTTTCCCTTTACAACTGACTAGGTTATACTTTATAACTGACTAGGTTATACTTTCCCTTTACAACTGACTAGGTTGTACTTTACAACTGACTAGGTTGTACTTTACAACTGACTAGGTTGTACTTTACAACTGACTAGGTTGTACTTTACAACTGACTAGGTTGTACTTTACAACTGACTAGGTTGTACTTTACAACTGACTAGGTTGTACTTTACAACTGACTAGGTTGTACTTTCCCTTTACAACTGACTAGGTTATACTTTATAACTGACTAGGTTATACTTTCCCTTTACAACTGACTAGGTTGTACTTTACAACTGACTAGGTTATACTTTACAACTGACTAGGTTGTACTTTACAACTGACTAGGTTGTACTTTACAACTGACTAGGTTGTACTTTACAACTGACTAGGTTGTACTTTACAACTGACTAGGTTGTACTTTACAACTGACTAGGTTATACTTTACAACTGACTAGGTTATACTTTCCCTTTACAACTGACTAGGTTGTACTTTACAACTGACTAGGTTGTACTTTACAACTGACTAGGTTGTACTTTACAACTGACTAGGTTGTACTTTACAACTGACTAGGTTGTACTTTACAACTGACTAGGTTGTACTTTACAACTGACTAGGTTGTACTTTCCCTTTACAACTGACTAGGTTATACTTTATAACTGACTAGGTTATACTTTCCCTTTACAACTGACTAGGTTGTACTTTACAACTGACTAGGTTGTACTTTACAACTGACTAGGTTGTACTTTACAACTGACTAGGTTGTACTTTACAACTGACTAGGTTGTACTTTACAACTGACTAGGTTGTACTTTCCCTTTACAACTGACTAGGTTGTACTTTATAACTGACTAGGTTATACTTTCCCTTTACAACTGACTAGGTTGTACTTTACAACTGACTAGGTTGTACTTTACAACTGACTAGGTTGTACTTTACAACTGACTAGTTTGTACTTTACAACTGACTAGGTTGTACTTTACAACTGACTAGGTTGTACTTTCCCTTTACAACTGACTAGGTTGTACTTTACAACTGACTAGGTTATACTTTACAACTGACTAGGTTGTACTTTACAACTGACTAGGTTGTACTTTACAACTGACTAGGTTGTACTTTACAACTGACTAGGTTGTACTTTCCAACTGACTAGGTTGTACTTTCCCTTTACAACTGACTAGGTTATACTTTACAACTGATTAGGTTATACTTTACAACTGACTAGGTTATACTTTACAACTGACTAGGTTATACTTTACAACTGACTAGGTTATACTTTCCCTTTACAACTGACTAGGTTGTACTTTACAACTGACTAGGTTGTACTTTACAACTGACTAGGTTGTACTTTCCCTTTAAAACTGACTAGGTTATACTTTACAACTGACTAGGTTATACTTTACAACTGACTAGGTTATACTTTACAACTGACTAGGTTATACTTTACAACTGACTAGGTTATACTTTACAACTGACTAGGTTATACTTTACAACTGACTAGGTTATACTTTACAACTGACTAGGTTATACTTTCCCTTTACAACTGACTAGGTTGTACTTTACAACTGACTAGGTTGTACTTTCCCTTTAAAACTGACTAGGTAATACTTTACAACTGACTAGGTTGTACTTGACAACTGACTAGGTTATACTTTACAACTGACTAGGTTATACTTTACAACGGACTAGGTTGTACTTTACAACCCACTAGGTTGTACTTTACAACTGACTAGGTTGTACTTTACAACTGACTAGGTTATACTTTCCCTTTACAACTGACTAGGTTGTACTTTACAACTGACTAGGTTGTACTTTCCCTTTACAACTGACTAGGTTGTACTTTCCCTTTACAACTGACTATGTTATACTTTCCCTGTACAACTGACTAGGTTATACTTTACAACTGACTAGGTTGTACTTTACAACTGACTAGGTTATACTTTACAACTGACTAGGTTATACTTTACAACTGACTAGGTTATACTTTCCCTTTACAACTGACTAGGTTGTACTTTACAACTGACTAGTTTGTACTTTACAACTGACTAGGTTATACTTTCCCTTTATAACTGACTAGGTTGTACTTTACAACTGACTAGGTTGTACTTTACAACTGACTAGGTTATGCTTTACAACTGACTAGGTTATACTTTACAACTGACTAGGTTGTACATTCCCTTTACAACTGACTAGGTTGTACTTTCCCTTTACAACTGACTAGGTTGTACTTTACAACTGACTAGGTTATACTTTACAACTGACTAGGTTGTACTTTACAACTGACTAGGTTGTACTTTCCCTTTACAACTGACTAGGTTGTACTTTACAACTGACTAGGTTATACTTTACAACTGACTAGGTTATACTTTACAACTGACTAGGTTGTACTTTCCCTTTACAACTGACTAGGTTATACTTTACAACTGACTAGGTTATACTTTACAACTGACTAGGTTATACTTTACAACTGACTAGGTTGTACTTTCCCTTTACAACTGACTAGGTTATACTTTACAACTGACTAGGTTATACTTTACAACTGACTAGGTTATACTTTACAACTGACTAGGTTGTACTTTCCCTTTACAACTGACTAGGTTATACTTTACAACTGACTAGGTTATACTTCACAAATGACTAGGTTGTACTTTCCCTTTACAACTGACTAGGTTATACTTTACAACTGACTAGGTTATACTTTACAACTGACTAGGTTGTACTTTCCCTTTACAACTGACTAGGTTATACTTTACAACTGACTAGGTTGTACTTTACAACTGACTAGGTTATACTTTACAACTGACTAGGTTGTACTTTACAACTGACTAGGTTGTACTTTCCCTTTACAACTGACTAGGTTATACTTTACAACTGACTAGGTTGTACTTTACAACTGACTAGGTTATACTTTACAACTGACTAGGATGTACTTTCCCTTTACAACTGACTAGGTTGTACTTTACAACTGACTAGGTTATACTTTACAACTGACTAGGTTGTACTTTCCCTTTACAACTGACTAGGTTGTACTTTCCCTTTACAACTGACTAGGTTGTACTTTCCCTTTACAACTGACTAGGTTATACTTTCAATGTACAACTGACTAGGTTGTACTTTACAACTGACTAGGTTGTACTTTCCCTTTACAACTGACTAGGTTATACTTTACAACTGACTAGGTTATACTTTACAACTGACTAGGTTGTACTTTCCCTTTACAACTGACTAGGTTATACTTTACAACTGACTAGGTTGTACTTTACAACTGACTAGGTTATACTTTACAACTGACTAGGTTGTACTTTACAACTGACTAGGTTGTACTTTCCCTTTACAACTGACTAGGTTATACTTTACAACTGACTAGGTTGTACTTTACAACTGACTAGGTTATACTTTACAACTGACTAGGATGTACTTTCCCTTTACAACTGACTAGGTTGTACTTTACAACTGACTAGGTTATACTTTACAACTGACTAGGTTGTACTTTCCCTTTACAACTGACTAGGTTGTACTTTCCCTTTACAACTGACTAGGTTGTACTTTCCCTTTACAACTGACTAGGTTATACTTTCAATGTACAACTGACTAGGTTGTACTTTACAACTGACTAGGTTGTACTTTCCCTTTACAACTGACTAGGTTATACTTTACAACTGACTAGGTTGTACTTTACAACTGACTAGGTTGTACTTTCCCTTTACAACTGACTAGGTTGTACTTTACAACTGACTAGGTTGTACTTTCCCTTTACAACTGACTAGGTTGTACTTTACAACTGACTAGGTTGTACTTTCCCTTTACAACTGACTAGGTTGTACTTTCCCTTTACAACTGACTAGGTTGTACTTTACAACTGACTATCATGCAGGTGAAAGAGGACCCAAAAGCGACTTAACAGAAACAGAGTTTATTCAAGTCCAAACAGGGAATAACAGAAATCCTCTAGTCTGTAGAGGGGAATAACAGGAGAAGCGGCCACAGACTGCAGGTCGCTTCGGGTAGGCGCAGGCCGTAGTTGACAGAGACACCTGCTCACACGCAGCATCTGATGAAGGCAAAAAACACGACAGGACAGGGCGATACACAATCACAGCACGGTGAATTCTAAACAAGGAACCGACAGGACAGGAACGGAACACAAAGGAATAAATAGGGACTCCAATCAGGGGAAAGGATCGGGAACAGGTGTGGGAAGACTAAATGATGATTAGGGAATAGGAACAGCTGGGAGCAGGAACGGAACGATAGAGAGAAGAGAGAGCGAGAAAGTGAGAGAGGGAGGGGAGAGAGAGGGATAGAAAGAGGGAAAGAACCTAATAAGACCAGCAGAGGGAAACGAATAGAATGGGGAGCACAGGGACAAGACATGATAATAAATGACAAACATGACAGTACCCCCCACTCACCGAGCGCCTCCTGGCGCACTCGAGGAGGAATCCTGGCGGCAACGGAGGAAATCATCGATGAGTGAACGGTCCAGCACGTCCCGAGACGGAACCCAACTCCTCTCCTCAGGACCGTAACCCTCCCAATCCACTAAGTATTGGTGACCCCGTCCCCGAGAACGCATGTCCATGATCTTATGTACCTTGTAAATAGGTGCGCTCTCGACAAGGACGGGAGGGGGAGGGAAGACGAACGGGGGTGCGAAGAAAGGGCTTAACACAGGAGACATGGAAGACAGGATGGACGCGACGAAGATGTCGCGGAAGAAGCAGTCGCACAGCGACAGGATTGACGACCTGGGAGACACGGAACGGACCAATGAACCGCGGAGTCAACTTACGAGAAGCTGTCGTAAGAGGAAGGTTGCGAGTGGAAAGCCACACTCTCTGGCCGCAACAATACCTTGGACTCTTAATCCTGCGTTTATTGGCGGCTCTCACCGTCTGTGCCCTGTAACGGCAAAGTGCAGACCTCACCCTCCTCCAGGTGCGCTCACAACGTTGGACAAACGCTTGAGCGGAGGGAACGCTGGACTCGGCAAGCTGGGATGAGAACAGAGGAGGCTGGTAACCCAGACTACTCTGAAACGGAGATAACCCGGTAGCAGACGAAGGAAGCGAATTGTGAGCGTATTCTGCCCAGGGGAGCTGTTCTGCCCAAGACGCAGGGTTTCTGAAAGAAAGGCTGCGTAGTATGCGACCAATCGTCTGATTGGCCCTCTCTGCTTGACCGTTAGACTGGGGATGAAACCCGGAAGAGAGACTGACGGACGCACCAATCAAACGACAGAACTCCCTCCAAAACTGTGACGTGAATTGCGGGCCTCTGTCTGAAACGGCGTCTAACGGGAGGCCATGAATTCTGAATACATTCTCAATAATGATTTGTGCCGTCTCCTTAGCGGAAGGAAGTTTAGCGAGGGGAATGAAATGTGCCGCCTTAGAGAACCTATCGACAACCGTAAGAATCACAGTCTTCCCCGCAGACAAAGGCAGACCGGTAATGAAGTCTAAGGCGATGTGAGACCATGGTCGAGAAGGAATGGGGAGCGGTCTGAGACGACCGGCAGGAGGAGAGTTACCCGACTTAGTCTGCGCGCAGTCCGAACAAGCAGCCACGAAACGGCGCGTGTCACGCTCCTGAGTCGGCCACCAA
Organism: Oncorhynchus gorbuscha; assembly: GCF_021184085.1. Taxonomy (NCBI): domain Eukaryota; kingdom Metazoa; phylum Chordata; class Actinopteri; order Salmoniformes; family Salmonidae; genus Oncorhynchus; species Oncorhynchus gorbuscha. The sequence goes on from NC_060173.1 coordinate 3,976,132, forward strand.
AAGCGCTGGCGAATAGACGCAAGAGTGCCTCGAACACCGGGATGACCAGCTAACTTGGCAGAGTGAGCCCACTGAAGAACAGCCAGACGAGTGGAAACAGGAACGAAAAGGAGGTTACTAGGACAAGCGCGCGGCGACGCAGTGTGCGTGAGTGCTTGCTTAACCTGTCTTTCAATTCCCCAGACTGTTAACCCGACAACACGCCCATAAGGAAGAATCCCCTCGGGATCAGTAGAAGCCACAGAAGAACTAAACAGACGGGATAAGGCATCAGGCTTGGTGTTCTTGCTACCCGGACGGTAAGAAATCACAAACTCGAAACGAGCGAAAAACAACGCCCAACGAGCTTGACGGGCATTAAGTCGTTTGGCAGAACGGATGTACTCAAGGTTCTTATGGTCTGTCCAAACGACAAAGGAACGGTCGCCCCCTCCAACCACTGTCGCCATTCGCCTAGGGCTAAGCGGATGGCGAGCAGTTCACGGTTACCCACATCATAGTTGCGCTCAGATGGCGACAGGCGATGAGAAAAATAAGCGCAAGGATGAACCTTATCGTCAGACTGGAAGCGCTGGGATAGAATGGCTCCCACGCCTACCTCTGAAGCGTCAACCTCGACAATGAATTGTCTAGTGACGTCAGGAGTAACGAGGATAGGAGCGGACGTAAAACGTTCTTTTAGAAGATCAAAAGCTCCCTGGGCGGAACCGGACCACTTAAAACACGTCTTGACAGAAGTAAGAGCTGTGAGAGGGGCAGCAACTTGACCGAAATTACGAATGAAACGCCGATAGAAATTAGCGAAACCTAAAAAGCGCTGCAACTCGACACGTGACCTTGGAACGGGCCAATCACTGACAGCTTGGACCTTAGCGGAATCCATCTGAATGCCTTCAGCGGAAATAACGGAACCGAGAAAAGTAACGGAGGAGACATGAAAAGAGCACTTCTCAGCCTTTACGTAGAGACAATTCTCTAAAAGGCGCTGTAGAACACGTCGAACGTGCTGAACATGAATCTCGAGTGACGGAGAAAAAATCAGGATATCGTCAAGATAGACAAAAACAAAGATGTTCAGCATGTCTCTCAGAACATCATTAACTAATGCCTGAAAAACAGCTGGCGCATTGGCGAGACCGAACGGCAGAACCCGGTACTCAAAATGCCCTAACGGAGTGTTAAACGCCGTTTTCCACTCGTCCCCCTCTCTGATGCGCACGAGATGGTAAGCGTTACGAAGGTCCAACTTAGTAAAGCACCTGGCTCCCTGCAGAATCTCGAAGGCTGATGACATAAGGGGAAGCGGATAACGATTCTTAACCGTTATGTCATTCAGCCCTCGATAATCCACGCAGGGGCGCAGAGTACCGTCCTTCTTCTTAACAAAAAAGAACCCCGCCCCGGCCGGAGAGGAAGAAGGCACTATGGTACCGGCGTCAAGAGACACAGACAAATAATCCTCGAGAGCCTTACGTTCGGGAGCCGACAGAGTATAGTCTACCTCGAGGAGGAGTGGTCCCCGGAAGGAGATCAATACTACAATCATACGACCGGTGAGGAGGAAGGGAGTTGGCTCGGGACCGACTGGAGACCGTGCGCAGATCATGATATTCCTCCGGCACTCCTGTCAAATCGCCAGGTTCCTCCTGAGAAGTAGGGACAGAAGAAACGGGAGGGATGGCAGACATTAAACACTTCACATGACAAGAAACGTTCCAGGATAGGATAGAATTACTAGACCAATTAATAGAAGGATTATGACATACTAGCCAGGGATGACCCAAAACAACAGGTGTAAACGGTGAACGGAAAATCAAAAAAGAAATAGTCTCACTGTGGTTACCAGATACTGTGAGGGTTAAAGGTAGTGTCTCAAATCTGATACTGGGAAGATGACTACCATCTAAGGCGAACATGGGCGTAGGCTTCTCTAACTCTCTGAAAGGAATGTCATGTTTCCGAACCCATGCTTCGTCCATGAAACAACCCTCAGCCCCAGAGTCTATCAAGGCACTACATGTAGCACCCGAACCGGTCCAGCGTAGATGGACCGACAAAGTAGTACAGGATTTTGATGGAGAGACTTGAGTAGTTGCGCTCACCTGTAGCCCTCCGCTTACAGATGAGCTCTGGCTTTTACTGGACATGAATTAACAAAATGTCCAGCAACTCCGCAATAGAGGCACAGGCGGTTGGTGATCCTCCGTTCCCTCTCCTTAGTCGAGATGCGAATCCCTCCCAGCTGCATGGGCTCAGTCTCAAAGCCAGAGGAGGGAGATGGTTGCGATGCGGAGCAGGGAAACACCGTTGATGCGAGCTCTCTTCCACGAGCCCGGTGACGAAGATCTACCCGTCGTTCTATGCGGATGGCGAGAGCAATCAAAGAGTCCACATCTGAAGGAACCTCCCGGGAGAGAATCTCATCCTTAACCACTGCGTGGAGTCCCTCCAGAAAACGAGCGAGCAGCGCCGGCTCGTTCCACTCACTAGAGGCAGCAAGAGTGCGAAACTCAATAGAATAATCCGTTATGGACCGTTCACCTTGGCATAAGGAAGCCAGGGCCCTAGAAGCCTCCCCACCAAAAACTGAACGGTCAAAAACCCGAATCATCTCCTCTTTAAAGTTCTGGAACTTGTTAGAGCAATCAGCCCTTGCCTCCCAGATAGCTGTGCCCCATTCTCGAGCCCGGCCAGTAAGGAGTGAAATGACGTAAGCAACCCGAGCTCTCTCTCTAGAGTATGTGTTGGGTTGGAGAGAGAACACAATCTCACACTGCGTGAGAAAGGAGCGGCACTCAGTGGGCTGCCCGGAGTAGCAAGGTGGGTTATTAACCCTAGGTTCTGGAGGCTCGGCAGGCCAGGAAGTAACAGGTGGCACGAGACGTAGACTCTGGAACTGTCCAGAGAGGTCGGAAACCTGAGCGGCCAGGTTCTCCACGGCATGGCGAGCAGCAGACAATTCCTGCTCGTGTCTGCCGAGCATGGCTCCTTGGATCTCGACGGCAGTGTAACGAGCGTCTGAAGTCGCTGGGTCCATTCCTTGGTCGGTTCCTTCTATCATGCAGGTGAAAGAGGACCCAAAAGCGACTTAACAGAAACAGAGTTTATTCAAGTCCAAACAGGGAATAACAGAAATCCTCTAGTCTGTAGAGGGGAATAACAGGAGAAGCGGCCACAGACTGCAGGTCGCCGGGTAGGCGCAGGCCGTAGTTGACAGAGACACCTGCTCACACGCAGCATCTGATGAAGGCAAAAAACACGACAGGACAGGGCGATACACAATCACAGCACGGTGAATTCTAAACAAGGAACCGACAGGACAGGAACGGAACACAAAGGAATAAATAGGGACTCCAATCAGGGGAAAGGATCGGGAACAGGTGTGGGAAGACTAAATGATGATTAGGGGAATAGGAACAGCTGGGAGCAGGAACGGAACGATAGAGAGAAGAGAGAGCGAGAGAGTGAGAGAGGGAGGGGGAGAGAGAGGGATAGAAAGAGGGAAAGAACCTAATAAGACCAGCAGAGGGAAACGAATAGAATGGGGAGCACAGGGACAAGACATGATAATAAATGACAAACATGACACTGACTAGGTTGTACTTTACAACTGACTAGGTTGTACTTTACAACTGACTAGGTTGTACTTTCCCTTTACAACTGACTAGGTTGTACTTTACAACTGACTAGGTTGTACTTTACAACTGACTAGGTTGTACTTTACAACTGACTAGGTTGTACTTTACAACTGACTAGGTTGTACTTTACAACTGACTAGGTTGTACTTTACAACTGACTAGGTTGTACTTTACAACTGACTAGGTTATACTTTACAACTGACTAGGTTATACTTTACAACTGACTAGGTTGTACTTTACAACTGACTAGGTTGTACTTTACAACTGACTAGGTTGTACTTTACAACTGACTAGGTTGTACTTTACAACTGACTAGGTTGTACTTTACAACTGACTAGGTTGTACTTTACAACTGACTAGGTTGTACTTTACAACTGACTAGGTTATACTTTACAACTGACTAGGTTGTACTTTACAACTGACTAGGTTGTACTTTCCCTTTCATTTCAGCGCATCTCATTTGTAAACATTTCAACTGTATTAAATTATAACCTTTTTCATTTCCACCCATCAATATAAAGGTCTCTTTCTTATTTTTCTTTTAAATGTCGAGACGTTAAATCCCAGACGTAGACAAACGTACTGCTTTTGAGCCCATTTCAGACATTACCGGGGTGTGTTTGAAAGGTCATTACAAACATTTCTGCAGTCGTAACGTTAACGGGACAAAACGACAGGCACAAGAAAGAGGATGAAAGAGTCCCAGGAGTACAATTAAAAACACCTCTTAAACACAGGAAATACTGAAAAACACCTCTTAAACACAGGAAATACTGAAAAACACCTCTTAAACACAGGAAATACTGAAAAACACCTCTTAAACACAGGAAATACTGAAAAACACCTCTTAAACACAGGAAATACTGAAAAACGCCTCTTAAACACAGGAAATACTGAAAAACACCTCTTAAACACAGGAAATACTGAAAAACACCTCTTAAACACAGGAAATACTGAAAACACCTCTTAAACACAGGAAATACTGAAAAACCTCTTAAACACAGGAAATACTGAAAACACCTCTTAAACACAGGAAATACTGAAAACACCTCTTAAACACAGGAAATACTGAAAAACACCTCTTAAACACAGGAAATACTGAAAACACCTCTTAAACACAGGAAATACTGAAAAACACCTCTTAAACACAGGAAATACTGAAAAACACCTCTTAAACACAGGAAATACTGAAAAACACCTTTTAAACACAGGAAAAACTGAAAAACACCTCTTAAACACAGGAAATAGATGGCTGAAAAACACATCTTAAACACAGGAAATACTGAAAACACCTCTTAAACACAGGAAATACTGAAAAACACCTCTTAAACACAGGAAATACTGAAAAACACCTCTTAAACACAGGAAATAGATGGCTGAAAAATACCTCTTAAACACAGGAAATAGATGGCTGAAAAACGCCTCTCAAACACAGGAAATAGACGGCTGAAAAACACCTCTTAAACACAGGAAATAGACGGCTGAAAAACGCCTCTCAAACACAGGAAATAGACGGCTGAAAAACACCTCTTAAACACAGGAAATAGATGGCCGAAAAGACAGATCCTAAGGTGGGCGGGGCAAGGCGTTGTTTGTTGAAGAAAGATGAACATGAATATAATGCAGTACTCAACAACTTTAACTTCTGTTTTCTAAACTGAAACAGACACAGTTTAGGCTGGATGGCACTCTATTCCCTACATAGTATAGTGCCCAATGAGGGCTCTGGTCTAAAGTAGTGCACTACATAGGGAATAGGGTTCTATAGGGCCCTGGTCTAAAGTAGTGTACTACATAGGGAATAGGGTTCTATAGGGCTCTGGTCTAAAGTAGTGCACTATATAGGGAATAGGGTTCTATAGGGCCCTGGTCTAAAGTAGTGCACTATATAGGGAATTGGGTTCTATAGGGCTCTGGTCTAAAGTAGTGCACTACATAGGGAATAGGGTTCCATAGGGCTCTGGTCTAAAGTAGTGTACTACATAGGGAATAGGGTTCTATAGGGCTCTGGTCTAAAGTAGTGCACTACATAGGGAATAGGGTTCTATAGGGCCCTGGTCTAAAGTAGTGTACTACATAGGGAATAGGGTTCTATAGGGCTCTGGTCTAAAGTAGTGCACTATATAGGGAATAGGGTTCTATAGGGCCCTGGTCTAAAGTAGTGTACTATATAGGGAATAGGGTTCTATAGGGCTCTGGTCTAAAGTAGTGTATTATATAGGGAATAGGGTTCTATAGGGCCCTGATCTAAAGTAGTGCACTATATAGGGAATAGGGTTCTATAGGGCCCTGGTCTAAAGTAGTGTACTATATAGGGAATAGGGTTCTATAGGGCTCTGGTCTAAAGTAGTGTATTATATAGGGAATAGGGTTCTATAGGGCCCTGATCTAAAGTAGTGTACTATATAGGGAATAGGGTTCTATAGGGACTCTGGTCTAAAGTAGTGACTGTCCCACTGGATGTCATAAGTTGAATGCACCAATTTGTAAGTCGCTCTGGATAAGAGCGTCTGCTAAATGACTTAAATGTAAATGTAAATGTAGTGTATTATATAGGGAATAGGGTTCTATAGGGCCCTGGTCTAAAGTAGTGTACTATATAGGGAATAGGGTTCTATAGGGCCCTGGTCTAAAGTAGTGTACTATATAGGGAATAGGGTTCTATAGGGCTCTGGTCTAAAGTAGTGTACTATATAGGGAATAGGGTTCTATTTCACAGTGTAGTCTTTGTAGCCATTAGCTCACCTGATCTGCTTGTCAGCCATTTCTGTGAGGCGCCGGCTGGTCGTCAGAGAGTTGATATGTGTCTGTTTGCTGTGCCAGTCAGTCCATCTGCTGCTGTTGTTAGTCTATAATGCAGTCTGTTTGCTTGGTTAGCTCTTCCTTAGTTTCTGTGTCTTTAAAACTATGACTCCAAATGTTATTATTATTATTATTATTGATCAGTCAGCTGGCCTCTGAAGCGCAAGAAGTTGAGGTTCGATAGGGAGGGATATCTGGTCTCTGAAGGGCCGGCTGGTCAGTAGAAGTTGAGGTTCGATAGGGAGGGATATCTGAAACAGGTGAAAGATAGAAGCTGTTAGCTAACAACATCAACGCTCGGGACAAAGGAGTTGTTGCCCTGAAAAACAACTGGGGGCTTGATGAGGATGAAGAGGGAGTTATAGCACACACACACACACACACACACACACACACACACACACACACACACACACACACACACACACACACACACACACACACACACACACACACACACACACAGTCACCATACAACATTGTTTCTTAAGACTTGTCCTACATCGTCAAAGTGTCCTTATCGTGGGCTGCTATACTCATTCAGTTAGCAGTATCCTCACACCAAAGGCTTATATATTGCAATGCTTCACTGGATCAATAAGAAACTTTGCTCGCACACTAATGCCACCTAGTGGCCACAATCTAAATTGCGCCTAAACTCCAATATGATATTATGGCCTTTCTCTAGCATTTCAAAGATGATGGAACATATAAAATCATAGAACACACATCTTTTTTTGTTTGTATTATCTTTTACCAGATCTAATGTGTTATATTCTCCTACATTCATTTCACATTTCCACAAACTTCAAAGTGTTTCCTTTCAAATGGTACCAAGAATATGCATATCCTTGCTTCAGGGCCTGAGCTACAGGAAGTTAGATTTGGGTATGTCATTTTAGGAGGAAATGGAAAGAAACAAAAGGGATCCGATCCGTAATGAGAGATTTTAATGATGTGTGGCCATCAGAATATTTTTAATTTTAATTTTACCTTTATTTAACCAGGCAAGTCAGTTAAGAACATATTCTTATTTTCAATGACGGTCTGGGAACAGTGGGTTAACTGTCTGTTCAGGGGCAGAACGACAGATTTGTACCTTGTCAGCTCAGAGGTTTGAACTCACAACCTTACGGTTAATAGTGCAACACTCTAACCACTAGGCTACGCTGCCGCCTCTACACTCTAACCACAAGGCTACACTGCCGCCTCTACACTCTAACCACTAGGCTACGCTGCCGCCCCAGACAGTACAATACTGTACTGACATTACACTGGTGTTGTCCTATAGTAGAATATATCTGTTTACATGGCCTCTGTCCTCTCTCTCCTGGTGTTGTCCTATAGCAGAATATATCTGTTTACATGGCCTCTGTCCTCTCTCTCCTGGTGTTGTCCTATAGCAGAATATATCTGTTTACATGTACGTTGTCTGGTGTTGTCCTATATTAGAATATATCTGTTTACATGTACGTTGTCTGGTGTTGTCCTATAGTAGAATATATCTGTTTACATGTACGTTGCCTGGTGTTGTCCTATAGCAGAATATATCTGTTTACATGTACATTGCCTGGTGTTGTCCTATAGCAGAATATATCTGTTTACATGGCCTCTGTCCTCTCTCTCCTGGTGTTGTCCTATAGTAGAATATATCTGTTTGCATGTACGTTGCCTGGTGTTGTCCTATAGCAGAATATATCTGTTTACATGGCCTCTGTCCTCTCTCTCCTGGTGTTGTCCTATAGTAGAATATATCTGTTTACATGGCCTCTGTCCTCTCTCTCCTGGTGTTGCCCTATAGCAGAATATATCTGTTTACATGGCCTCTGTCCTCTCTCTCCTGGTGTTGTCCTATAGCAGAATATATCTGTTTACATGGCCTCTGTCCTCTCTCTCCTGGTGTTGCCCTATAGCAGAATATATCTGTTTACATGGCCTCTGTCCTCTCTCTCCTGGTGTTGTCCTATAGTAGAATATATCTGTTTGCATGGCCTCTGTCCTCTCTCTCCTGGTGTTGTCCTATAGCAGAATATATCTGTTACATGTACGTTGCTTGGTGTTGTCCTATAGCAGAATATATCTGTTTACATGGCCTCTGTCCTCTCTCTCCTGGTGTTGTCCTATAGTAGAATATATCTGTTTACATGGCCTCTGTCCTCTCTCTCCTGGTGTTGCCCTATAGCAGAATATATCTGTTTACATGGCCTCTGTCTTCTCTCTCCTGGTGTTGTCCTAAAGTAGAATATATCTGTTTGCATGGCCTCTGTCCTCTCTCTCCTGGTGTTGTCCTATAGTATAATATATCTGTTTACATGGCCTCTGTCCTCTCTCTCCTGGTGTTGTCCTATAGTAGAATATATCTGTTTACATGGCCTCTGTCCTCTCTCTCCTGGTGTTGCCCTATAGCAGAATATATCTGTTTACATGGCCTCTGTCCTCTCTCTCCTGGTGTTGTCCTATAGTAGAATATATCTGTTTGCATGGCCTCTGTCCTCTCTCTCCTGGTGTTGTCCTATAGCAGAATATATCTGTTTACATGGCCTCTGTCCTCTCTCTCCTGGTGTTGTCCTATAGTAGAATATATCTGTTTGCATGGCCTCTGTCCTCTCTCTCCTGGTGTTGTCCTATAGTAGAATATATCTGTTTGCATGGCCTCTGTCCTCTCTCTCCTGGTGTTGTCCTATAGCAGAATATATCTGTTTACATGGCCTCTGTCCTCTCTCTCCTGGTGTTGTCCTATAGCAGAATATATCTGTTTACATGGCCTCTGTCCTCTCTCTCCTGGTGTTGTCCTATAGTAGAATATATCTGTTTACATGGCCTCTGTCCTCTCTCTCCTGGTGTTGCCCTATAGCAGAATATATCTGTTTACATGGCCTCTGTCCTCTCTCTCCTGGTGTTGTCCTATAGCAGAATATATCTGTTTACATGGCCTCTGTCCTCTCTCTCCTGGTGTTTTCCCTATAGCAGAATATATCTGTTTGCATGGCCTCTGTCCTCTCTCTCCTGGTGTTGTCCTATAGCAGAATATATCTGTTTACATGGCCTCTGGCCTCTCTCTCCTGGTGTTGTCCTATAGTAGAATATATCTGTTTGCATGTACGTTGCCTGGTGTTGTCCTATAGCAGAATATATCTGTTTACATGGCCTCTGTCCTCTCTCTCCTGGTGTTGTCCTATAGTAGAATATATCTGTTTACATGGCCTCTGTCCTCTCTCTCCTGGTGTTGCCCTATAGCAGAATATATCTGTTTACATGGCCTCTGTCCTCTCTCTCCTGGTGTTGTCCTATAGCAGAATATATCTGTTTACATGGCCTCTGTCCTCTCTCTCCTGGTGTTGTCCTATAGTAGAATATATCTGTTTACATGGCCTCTGTCCTCTCTCTCCTGGTGTTGCCCTATAGTAGAATATATCTGTTTGCATGGCCTCTGTCCTCTCTCTCCTGGTGTTGTCCTATAGCAGAATATATCTGTTTACATGTACGTTGCCTGGTGTTGTCCTATAGCAGAATATATCTGTTTACATGGCCTCTGTCCTCTCTCTCCTGGTGTTGTCCTATAGTAGAATATATCTGTTTACATGGCCTCTGTCCTCTCTCTCCTGGTGTTGCCCTATAGCAGAATATATCTGTTTACATGGCCTCTGTCCTCTCTCTCCTGGTGTTGTCCTAAAGTAGAATATATCTGTTTGTATGGCCTCTGTCCTCTCTCTCCTGGTGTTGTCCTATAGTAGAATATATCTGTTTACATGGCCTCTGTCCTCTCTCTCCTGGTGTTGTCCTATAGTAGAATATATCTGTTTACATGGCCTCTGTCCTCTCTCTCCTGGTGTTGCCCTATAGCAGAATATATCTGTTTACATGGCCTCTGTCCTCTCTCTCCTGGTGTTGTCCTATAGTAGAATATATCTGTTTGCATGGCCTCTGTCCTCTCTCTCCTGGTGTTGTCCTATAGCAGAATATATCTGTTTACATGGCCTCTGTCCTCTCTCTCCTGGTGTTGTCCTATAGTAGAATATATCTGTTTGCATGGCCTCTGTCCTCTCTCTCCTGGTGTTGTCCTATAGTAGAATATATCTGTTTGCATGGCCTCTGTCCTCTCTCTCCTGGTGTTGTCCTATAGCAGAATATATCTGTTTACATGGCCTCTGTCCTCTCTCTCCTGGTGTTGTCCTATAGCAGAATATATCTGTTTACATGGCCTCTGTCCTCTCTCTCCTGGTGTTGTCCTATAGCAGAATATATCTGTTTACATGGCCTCTGTCCTCTCTCTCCTGGTGTTGTCCTATAGCAGAATATATCTGTTTACATGGCCTCTGTCCTCTCTCTCCTGGTGTT
>NC_060173.1:3991909-4014409 GCF_021184085.1 Oncorhynchus gorbuscha
GATTGGTCAAAACACCCTGCAGCAGCACTCCGATGTGAAGGACGCTTTGCGTCAATATATTTGATTAAACTAAGTCAAAAGAGAAACAACTGATGCACGATAGAAACAGAGAAACAGAGAAACAACTGATGCACTATAGAAACAGAGAAACAACTGATGCACTATAGAAACAGAGAAACAACTGATGCACTATAGAAACAGAGAAACAGAGAAACAACTGATGCACTATAGAAACAGAGAAACAACTGATCCACTATAGAAACAGAGAAACAACTGATCCACTATAGAAACAGAGAAACAACTGATCAACTATAGAAACAGAGAAACAACTGATCCACTATAGAAACAGAGAAACAACTGATCCACTATAGAAACAGAGAAACAACTGATCCACTATAGAAACAGAGAAACAGAGAAACAACTGATCCACTATGGAAACAGAGAAACAACTGATCCACTATAGAAACAGAGAGGTTGAGAAACAACTGATCCACTATAGAAACAGAGAAACAGAGAAACAACTGATCCACTATGGAAACAGAGAAACAACTGATCAACTATAGAAACAGAGAAACAACTGATCAACTATAGAAACAGAGAAACAGAGAAACAGAGAATAACTGATCCACTATAGAAACAGAGAAACAACTGATCCACTATAGAAACAGAGAAACAACTGATCCACTATAGAAACAGAGAAACAACTGATCCACTATAGAAACAGAGAAACAACTGATCCACTATAGAAACAGAGAAACAACTGATCTACTATAGAAACAGAGAAACAACTGATCCACTATAGAAACAGAGAAACAACTGATCCACTATAGAAACAGAGAAACAACTGATCCACTATAGAAACAGAGAAACAACTGATCCACTATAGAAACAGAGAAACAGAGAAACAACTGATCCACTATAGAAACAGAGAAACAACTGATCCACTATAGAAACAAAGAAACAACTGATCCACTATAGAAACAGAGAGGTTGAGAAACAACTGATCCACTATAGAAACAGAGAGGTTGAGAAATAGGCTCGCCTACCCAGGCTGTATCACATCCGGACGTGATTGGGAGTCCCACAGGGCAGCGCACAACTGTCCCAGCGTCGTCCGGGTTTGGCCGGTTTAGACCGGCATTTTACATTTTAAATAATAATTTGTTCTTTAACTGACTCGCCTAGTTAAATAAAGATGAAATAATAAAATAACAATTAAATGTTGAGTAGACAGCAAACTGCACATCTGACAAACTACAGGTTTACGGGCCTAATGTGGAACTTCTAACGTGACATTCCAATGTGACTTGAAACGTCACACACACCCACACACACTTCCTATCTTTACTTTGTACCTTGAAGACTGATAACACTGATAAATAACAATAGAAGTGTTGAATAAGCAACTTACATATGTTCCAACTTGTGCTCTATTCCCTATGTAGTGCACTACTTCTGACTAGGAACCATATAGCACCCTACTCCCTAGCCCCCATTGGGCTCTGGTCTAAAGTAGTGCACTATATAGGGAATAAGATTCTATAGGACTCTGGTCAAAAGTTGTGCACTATATAGGGAATGGGATTTTATAGGGCTCTGGTCTAAAGTAGTGCACTATATAGGGAATAAGATTCTATAGGACTCTGGTCTAAAGTAGTGCACTATATAGGGAATGGGATTTTATAGGGCTCTGGTCTAAAGTAGTGCACTATATAGGGAATACGATTCTATAGGACTCTGGTCTAAAGTAGTGCACTATATAGGGAATGGGATTTTATAGGGCTCTGGTCTAAAGTAGTGCACTATATAGGGAATAGGATTCTATGGTGCTCTGGTCTAAAGTAGTGCACTATATAGGGAATAGGGTTCTATTTGGGACGCAGACTTAGTTACCAGGACAGCAGAACATTGAACCCTTTAAGCTACAATGCTACAGTCAGTCCCCCTAACAAGGGTTCTGTTCATTAGGTCACAACAGTAACAAAATATTTTAAAACATTTTGCAACAGAAAACGTAAACAGGGATTTCTTATTAGACAAGGATGGGTGTCCCTCCCTTTTTTAAGTCAGTTTTCTTCCGTTTGTTGCCGAATGAACAAGACCCTGGACTCCAACTGAACTGCAGTGACTACAGATACAGAACATCAACTGATAACCAGCCTGGTTAAAGTGTTGCCAAAAGACCCAAGCAGAACTAGGCCCTAAATGAGGCAGATAACATTCAGGGCTTGACTAAACTGACCCTTGCTCACCATTAAATCCTCAACAGTTGGGCCATAAAAAAATACCTGTGCTATGCTGAAACACACAGGGTCTGATCCTTACAACAGGCCTACATTATGCACTTGCTGACTGTCATACCAAAATAATCTAACTGAAATAATCTAACTAGAATAACCTAATTTAAATAATCTAACTAGAATTATCTAACTAGAATAATCTAACTGAAATAATCTAACTAGAATTATCTAACTAGAATAATCTAACTAGAATAATCTAACTAGAATTATCTAACTGAAATAATCTAACTAGAATAACCTAATTTAAATAATCTAACTAGAATTATCTAACTAGAATAATCTAACTGAAATAATCTAACTAGAATAACCTCATTTAAATAATCTAACTAGAATTATCTAACTAGAATAATCTAACTAGAATAATCTAATTGAAGTAATCTAACTAGAATAATCTAACTGGAATAACCTAACTGAAATAACCTAACAAGAATAATCTAACTAGAATAATCTAACTGAAATAATCTAACTAGAATAATCTAACTGAAATAATCTAACTGAAATAATCTAACTGAAATAATCTAACTAGAATAATCTAACTGAAATAATCTAACTGAAATAATCTAACTAGAATAACCTAATTTAAATAATCTAACTAGAATTATCTAACTGAAATAATCTAACTAGAATAACCTAATTTAAATAATCTAACTAGAATAATCTAACTAGAATAATCTAACTGAAATAATCTAACTAGAATAACCTCATTTAAATAATCTAACTAGAATTATCTAACTAGAATAATCTAACTGAAATAATCTAACTAGAATAATCTAACTAGAATAATCTAATTGAAGTAATCTAACTAGAATAATCTAACTGGAATAACCTAACTGAAATAACCTAACAAGAATAATCTAACTAGAATAATCTAACTGAAATAATCTAACTAGAATAATCTAACTGAAATAATCTAACTGAAATAATCTAACTAGAATAACCTAATTTAAATAATCTAACTAGAATTATCTAACTGAAATAATCTAACTAGAATAACCTAATTTAAATAATCTAACTAGAATTATCTAACTAGAATAATCTAACTGAAATAATCTAACTAGAATAACCTCATTTAAATAATCTAACTAGAATTATCTAACTAGAATAATCTAACTGAAATAATCTAACTAGAATAATCTAACTAGAATAATCTAATTGAAGTAATCTAACTAGAATAATCTAACTGGAATAACCTAACTGAAATAACCTAACAAGAATAATCTAACTAGAATAATCTAACTGAAATAATCTAACTAGAATAATCTAACTAGAATAATCTAACTGAAATAATCTAACTGAAATAATCTAACTGAAATAATCTAACTAGAATAATCTAACTGGAATAACCTAACAAGAATAATCTAACTAGAATAATCTAACTGAAATAATCTAACTGAAATAATCTAACTGAAATAATCTAACTAGAATAATCTAACTGGAATAACCTAACAAGAATAATCTAACTAGAATAATCTAATTGAAGTAATCTAACTAGAATAATCTAATTGAAGTAATCTAACTAGAATAATCTAACTGGAATAACCTAACTGAAATAACCTAACAAGAATAATCTAACTAGAATAATCTAACTGAAATAATCTAACTAGAATAATCTAACTGAAATAATCTAACTGGAATAATCTAACTAGAATAATCTAACAAGCAAAACTCCAGCTGGTCCTTCTGTAGCTCAGTTGGTAGAGCATGGCGCTTGTAACGCCAGGGTAGTGGGTTCGATCCCCGGGACCACCCATACGTAGAATGTATGCACACATGACTGTAAGTCTCTTTGGATAAAAGCGTCTGCTGAATGGCATATATTATTATATTATGGTTTGAATTTGTAGTTCACATACTCTTCAATCATCCTGCCTTTTTAAAAGGTTTTTGATAGGACTTTGCTCTGCCTGGATATGACTGACTGATTATGATGCGTACTGAGGCTACATGACTCGGTATTGGCTGACTGATTATGATGCGTACTGAGGCTACATGACTCGCTATTGGCTGACTGATTATGATGCATACTGAGGCTACATGACTCGGTATTGGCTGACTGATTATGATGCGTACTGAGGCTACATGACTCGCTATTGGCTGACTGATTATGATGCGTACTGAGGCTACATGACTCGGTATTGGCTGACTGATTATGATGCGTACTGAGGCTACATGACTCGGTATTGGCTGACTGATTATGATGCGTACTGAGGCTATATGACTCGGTATTGGCTGACTGATTATGATGCGTACTGAGGCTATATGACTCTGTATTGGCTGACTGATTATGATGCATACTGAGGCTACATGACTCGGTATTGGCTGACTGATTATGATGCATACTGAGGCTACATGACTCTGTATTGGCTGACTGATTATGATGCATACTGAGGCTACATGACTCTGTATTGGCTGACTGATTATGATGCGTACTGAGGCTACATGACTCGGTATTGGCTGACTGATTATGATGCATACTGAGGCTACATGACTCTGTATTGGCTGACTGATTATGATGCATACTGAGGCTACATGACTCTGTATTGGCTGACTGATTATGATGCGTACTGAGGCTACATGACTCGGTATTGGCTGACTGGACATGATACATACTGAGACTACATGACTCGGTATACAGATACTACATTACTAGAGTGCTACAGTACAACAGATACTACATTACTACAGTACTACATTACTACATATCCTACATTACTACAGCACAACAGATACTACAGTACTACATTACTACAGTACAGCAGATGCTACAGTACTACAGATACTACAGTGTAACGTCGTTCGTCTGTTGTATGAAGAGAGTCAGACCGAAATGCAGCGTGTAGGTTACTCATGACTTTAATGAAAATAATCGCGGTACATGAAATAACTGTATATGAAAACAACAAACGAAACGTGAAACCTATTACAGCCTATCTGGTGACTACAACACTAAGACAGGAACAAACACCCACAAATTACAACGCGAAAGTCAGGCTGTCTAAATACGGTTCTCAATCAGAGACAACGACAAGCACCTGACTCTGATTGAGAATCGCCTCAGGCAGCCAAGCCTAACTAGACACACCCCTAATCATACACAATCCCAATTACTACAAACCCCAATACGAAAACACAACATATAAACCCATGTCACACCCTGGCTTACCCAAACATATACCAAAAACACAAAATATAATGACCAAGGCGTGACATACAGATACTACATTACTACAGTACAACAGATACTACAGTACTACATTACTACAGTACAACAGATACTACAGTACTACAGATACTACAGTACTACATTACTACAGTACAACAGATACTACAGTACTACATTACTACAGTACTACATTACTACAGTACTACAGATACTACAGTACTACAGATACTGCAGTACTACAGATACTACAGTACCACAGATACTACCATTACAACAGTACTACAGATACTACATTACTACGATACTACAGTACTACAGATACTACATTACTACAGTACTACAGATACTACATTACTATGATACTACAGTACTACAGGTACTAGAGTACTACGGATACTACAGTACTACATATACTACATTACTACATATACTACATTACTACAGATACTACATTACTACAGATACTACAGTACTACAGATACTACATTACTACACATACTACATTACTACAGATACTACAGTACTGCAGATACTAAGGTACTACAGGTACTACAGTACAACAGATACTACATTACTACAGGACTACAGATACTACATTACTACAGTACTACAGGACTACAGATACTACAGATACACCATTACTACAGTACTACAGATACTACAGTACTACAGAACTACAGATACTACCATTACAACAGTACTACAGATACTACATTACTACGATACTACAGTACTACAGATACTACATTACTACAGTACTACAGATACTACATTACTACGATACTACAGTACTACAGGTACTACAGTACTACATATACTACAGTACTACATATACTACATTACTACATATACTACATTACTACAGATACTACAGTATTGAAGATACTACGGTACTACAGTACTACATTACTACAGGTACTACAGTACAACAGATACTACATTACTACAGTACTACAGTACTACAGATGCTACAGTCCTACATTACTACGGATACTACATTACGACACATACTACATTACTACAGATACTACAGTACTGCAGATACTACGGTACTACAGAACTACAGACACTACAGATACTACAGATACTACATTACTACAGTACTACAGATACTACAGTACTACAGAACTACAGATACTACCATTACAACAGTACTACAGATACTACATTACTACGATACTACAGTACTACAGATACTACATTACTATGATACTACAGTACTACAGGTACTAGAGTACTACGGATACTACAGTACTACATATACTACATTACTACATATACTACATTACTACAGATACTACAGTAATGCAGATACTACGGTACTACAGTACTACATTACTACAGGTACTACAGTACAACAGATACTACATTACTACAGTACTACAGATACTACATTACTACAGTACTACAGTACTACAGATACTACATTACTACAGTACTACAGATACTACATTACTACAGTACTACAGATACTACAGTACTACAGAACTACAGATACTACCATTACAACAGTACTACAGATACTACATTACTACGATACTACAGTACTACAGATACTACATTACTACAGACACTACAGATACTACATTACTACAGTACTACAGTACTACATATACTCTATTACTATGATATTACAGTACTACAGGTTCTGCTTAACCTAATGTATGCTCTATTACTTGGAGTTTGGAGCTTCAGGACTGAATCCCAAATGGCAATTAATTCCCTATATACTGCACCACTGTTAACCAGGGCCCTATAGAACCTTATTCCCTAGTGCACTACTTTTGACAAGGACCCATAAAAGTAGTGCACTATATAGGGAATGGGGTTCAATTTGGGATGCAAGCCCAGGACAGGACTCGCGTTCAAGGTTAGATGCACTGCAATTGTGATATAATATTCTGCAGAGATCAAGATGGAAGTTACCAGTATCATACCAGCCAGTGTGCCAACTGCCCCAAGCCTACAACATCACGTTGACTAACCGGAATCAACTGCTCTTACTACAACGTCAACCCAGTTTATTTGACTTGCACAATGGGCATGGTGCAACTCAACAAGGGCATTCTTATGCAGATGCTGTGGTCAAAACAGTGAGTTAGATGCTGTGGTCAAAACAGTGAGTTAGATGCTGTGGTAAAAACAGTGAGTTAAATGCTGTGATCAAAACAGTGAGTTAGATGCTGTGGTCAAAACAGTGAGTTAGATGCTGTGGTCAAAACAGTGAGTTAGATGCTGTGGTCAAAACAGTGAGTTAGATGCTGTGGTCAAAACAGTGAGTTAGATGCTGTGGTCCAAACAGTGAGTTAGATGCTGTGGTCAAAACAGTGAGTTAGATGCTGTGGTCAAAACAGTGAGTTAGATGCTGTGGTCAAAACAGTGAGTTAGATGCTGTGGTCAAAACAGTGAGTTAGATGCTGTGGTCAAAACAGTGAGTTAGATGCTGTGGTCAAAACAGTGAGTTAGATGCTGTGGTCAAAACAGTGAGTTAGATGCTGTGGTCAAAACAGTGAGTTAGATGCTGTGGTCAAAACAGTGAGTTAGATGCTGTGGTCAAAACAGTGAGTTAGATGCTGTGGTAATGCCAATACTTTTATCACTGTAAGGTCTATTACACCTGTTGTATTCGGCGCATGTGACTAATACAATTTGATTTGATCAAAAGAGTGAGTTAAATGCTTTGGGTCAAAACAGTGAGGAAGGTTTCTGAAGTATTCATTTACACGTGGCAAATAAACGTGTAACTCTATAAGTAAAGGATAATACAACGATAATACGATGCGTTGTATGGAAAATAAATGAACGACGTGGAAGGTGTGTTCCTCGACGCGCTCAGTGAAATAGGAAAAACTGACCTTCAACAGAGTGGCATTATTTTCCCCGTGAACGAATAGAGACCCGAGTTGATTATCCCTTTTATACCGTTGGCTATAATTTAACACATTTACCTCTAGAAATTTGTTAATTTGAAGGTAGAAATTAGTTAATTTGCAGGTAGAAATGTGTTCAACAGCCACTGAAGTAGCTAGCTTGTTTACTAGATAGCTACAGTAGTTGCCGTGGTAACCAAACAGACTTGCTAGCTCAGCTAACCAAACCATCGGTCCTAGCTTACTAAGTATGAAAATCCCTTTTAAAAACGACAATAATGTTTTCAATTAAACTTTTTTTTTGCTTTGAAAAGCAGCTCAAACATAGAATATGTAAGAATGAAGTAAAGCAATTGAATTCCGTGTTGATATTGTAACGACCCCGGGTTTATAAGCGCGCGGAAATCGACTCTGCCGCACGAGCTTGCTTTTACAGTCGATAGCGCGCGGGACCTCGAGCTAGAAGGTAGAGGGTTCGAGACCTGCTCCCTGCTCTCTCATTATACTGTGAGTTATAGAATGAAGTAAAGCCAATGAATTCTACCCTGTTGATATACTGTGAGTTATAGAATGAAGTAAAGCCATTGAATTCTACCCTGTTAATATACTGTGAGTTATAGAATGAAGTAAAGCCATTGAATTCTACCCTGTTGATATACTGTGAGTTATAGAATGAAGTAAAGCCATTGAATTCTACCCTGTTGATATACTGTGAGTTACAGGGAAATATTGCACGCTCTAGAATGCCCTTCAAGCCAATCAGAAACAAGTATTCAACAATGCTATGGTATAATAGGTGTATAATACAGCCTAATATGAACCTATTAAGTTATGATTGTAAGAACACCTGCTCTAATGACACATACTGCATCTCCTGGATTGTCGGACCACCATTTTATTATGTTTGCAATCGCAACAAATAATCTGCTCAGACCCCAACCAAGGAGCATCAAAAGTCGTGCTATAAATTCTCGGACAACACAAAGATTCCTTGATGCCCTTCCTGACTCCCTCCACCTACCCAAGGACATCAGAGTTCAAAAATCAGGAAGTCCTTGTCTCATCGCGCACCAGTGACTCCTGTGGCGGGCCGGGCGCAGTGAATGAATTAATGATAGATAGATAGATAGATAGATAGATAGATAGATAGATAGATAGATAGATAGATAGATAGATAGATAGATAGATAGATAGATAGATAGATAGATAGATAGATAGATAGATAGATAGATAGATAGATAGATAGATAGATAGATAGATAGATAGTCTATCCTGTCTGTCTGAAAGATGTACAGTACGTGATGGTACACTAGACTGAATAAAGATGGACTTGATAGTAGACTGACTGATAATAGACTAGATAGTAGACTGACTGATGATAGACTAGATAGTAGACTGACTGATGATAGACTAGATAGTAGACTGACTGATGATAGACTAGATAGTAGACTGACTGATAATAGACTAGATAGTAGACTGACTGATAAGATTAAGATTAAGACAAGATTAATTTTCTTTCTTTTTTCACCTTTATTTAACCAGGTAGGCTAGTTGAGAACAAGTTCTCATTTGCAACTGCGACCTGGCCAAGATAAAGCATAGCAGTGTGAACAGACAACACAGAGTTACACATGGAGTAAACAATTAACAAGTCAATAACACAGTAGGAAAACAAGAGAGTCTATATACATTGTGTGCAAAAGGCATGAGGAGGTAGACGAATAATTACAATTTTGCAGATTAACACTGAAGTGATAAATGATCAGATGGTCACCAGATAGCACAGCGGAGAAGGCACGGTGGGATTCGAGATGGTCAGTGATCTGTTTATTAAGTTGGCTTTCGAAGACCTTAGAAAGAAAGGGTAGGATGGATATAGGTCTGTAACAGTTTGGGTCCAGGGTGTCTCCCCCTTTGAAGAGAAGGATGACTGCGGCAGCTTTCCAATCCTTGGGGATCTCAGACGATATGAAAGAGAGGTTGAACAGGCTGGTAATAGGGGTTGCGACAATGGCGGCGGATAGTTTCAGAAATAGAGGGTCCAGATTGTCAAGCCCAGCTGATTTGTACGGGTCCAGGTTTTGCAGCTCTTTCAGAACATCTGCTATCTGGATTTGGGTAAAGGAGAACCTGGAGAGGCTTGGGCGAGGAGCTGCGGGGGGGACAGAGCTGTTGGCCGAGGTTGGAGTAGCCAGGCGGAAGGCATGGCCAGCCGTTGAGAAATGCTTGTTGAAGTTTTCGATAATCGTGGATTTATCGGTGGTGACCGTGTTACCTAGCCTCAGTGCAGTGGGCAGCTGGGAGGAGGTGGACTTTACAGTGTCCCAGAACTTTTTGGAGTTAGAGCTACAGGATGCAAATTTCTGCTTGAAAAAGCTGGCCTTAGCTTTCCTGACTGACTGCGTGTATTGGTTCCTGATTTCCCTGAACAGTTGCATATCGCGGGGACTATTCGATGCTATTGCAGTCCGCCACAGGATGTATTTGTGCTGGTCGAGGGCAGTCAGGTCTGGAGTGAACCAAGGGCTGTATCTGTTCTTGGTTCTGCATTTTTTGAACGGAGCATGCTTATCTAAAATGGTGAGGAAGTTACTTTTAAAGAATGACCAGGCATCCTCAACTGACGGGATGAGGTCAATGTCCTTCCACGATACCCGGGCCAGGTCGATTAGAAAGGCCTGCTCGCAGAAGTGTTTTAGGGAGCGTTTGACAGTGATGAGGGGTGGTCGTTTGACTGCGGCTCCGTAGCGGATACAGGCAATGAGGCAGTGATCGCTGAGATCCTGGTTGAAGACAGCGGAGGTGTATTTGGAGGGCCAGTTGGTCAGGATGACATCTATGAGGGTGCCCTTGTTTCCAGATTTATGGTGGCCTGTGATGACAAAAAGGGCTTAGTCATCTCATCACTCTCACGAGTGTGGGTCTAAGGCACTGCATCTCAGTGCTACAGGCGTCACTACATACCCTGGTTCGATCCCGGGCTGTATCACAACCTGGCGGTGCACAATTGGCCCATTGTCGTCCGGGTTAGGGGACGGTTTAGCCGGTGTAGGCAGTCATTGTAAATACGAATTTGTTCTTAACTGACTTGCCTAGTTAAATACATTTTTAAAAAGGACAAGGCCCAGGTGGTAAAAAACACAGGAAGTATTCACACCCCTTGATTATTTCCACATTTTGTTGTGTTACAGCCTGAATTTAAAATGGATTAAATTGCTATTCTTTGTCATTGGCCTACACACAAAGCTCCATGTCGAAGCGGAATTATGTTTTTATAATTATTTTACAAATTCATTAAAAATTAAAAGCTGAAATGTCTCGAGTCAATAACTATTCAACCCCCTTTGTTATGGCAAGACTAAATAAGGCCAGGAGTAGAAATGTGCTTAACTAGTCACATAATAAGTTACATGGACAATATTAGTGTTTAAAATTATTTTTGAACGACTACCTCATCTCTGTACCCCCACACATACAATTATCTGTAAGGTCCCTCATCTCTGTACCCCCACACATTCAATTATCTGTAAGGTCCCTCATCTCTGTACCCCCACACATACAGTTATCTGTAAGGTCCCTCATCTCAGGGGGGGGGGGGTGTCTCTTTGTCAGCAACAACTGCAATCTCTAATATTAAGGAAGTCTCAAGGTTTTGCTCGCCTGACATAGAGGATTTCATGATAAGCTGTAGACCACACTATTTACCAAGAGAGTTCTCATCTATATTTGTCTTAGCTGTCTATTTACCACCACAAGCCGATGCTGGCAATAACACCACACTCAATGAGCTTTGTAGGGCCATAAGAAAACGAAAACAAGCTCTGCCTCGCCCTCCATTTGGCAAATCTGCCAATAACTCTATCCTCTTGATTCCTGCTTACAAGCAATAACTCAAACAGGAAGTACCAGTGATGCTCTCAATACAGAAGTGGTCCGATGAAACGGATGCTAAACTACTAGGACTGTTTCACTAGTACAGACTGGAATAACTTCCGGGATTCATCCGATGGCATTGAGGAGTATACCACCTCCGTTACCGGCTTCATTAATAAGTGCATCGATGACGTCGTCCTCACAGTGACCGTACGTACATACCCCAACCAGAAGCCATGGATTACAGGCAACATCCGAACTACAACTACTACAGATACTACAGATACTACAGATACAACATTACTACAGTACTACAGATACAACATTACTACAGTACTACAGATACTACAGTACTACAGAACTACAGATACTACCATTACAACAATACTACAGATACTACAGATACTACCATTACAACAGTACTACAGATACTACAGATACTACCATTACAACAGTACTACAGATACTACAGATACTACAGATACAACAGTACTACAGATACTACAGATACTACAGATACTACAGTAATACAGATACTACAGATACAACATTACTACAGTACAGATACTACAGTACTACAGAACTACAGATACTACCATTACAACAGTACTACAGATACTACAGATACTACAGATACTACAGATACTACAGTACTACAGTACTACAGATACTACAGTACTACAGATACAACAGTACTACAGATACTACAGTACTACAGATACTACAGTAATACAGAACTACAGATACTACCATTACAACAGTACAACAGATACTACAGATACTACAGATACTACAGTACTACAGAACTACAGATACTACCATTACAACAGTACTACAGAACTACAGATACTACCATTACAACATTACAACAGTACTACAGATACTACCATTACAACAGTACTACAGATACTACAGATACTACAGATACTACAGATACTACAGATACTACAGATACTACCATTACTACAAATACTACAGATACTACAGATACTACAGTACTACAGATACTACAGATACTACAGATACTACAGTACTACAGTACTACAGATACTACAGATACTACAGATACTACAGATACTACAGATACTACCATTACTACAGATACTACAGATACTACAGATACTACAGATACTACAGATACTACAGATACTACAGTACTACAGATACTACAGATACTACAGATACTACCATTACTACAGATACTACAGATACTACAGATACTACAGTACTACAGATACAGATACTAGATACTACAGATACTACCATTACAACAGTACTACAGATACTACAGATACTACAGAACTACAGATACTACAGATACTACAGTACTACAGATACTACCATTACAACAGTACTATAGATACTACACTTTCAAGGAGCGGGAAATTCAGACGCTTATAAGAAATCCAGCAATGGATTCCGACGAACCATCAAACATCAGGATTAAGATTGAATCCGACACCGGCTCCGATGCTCGTCGGATGTGGCAGGGCTCGAAAACTATTACGGACTACAATGGGAAGCACAGCCGAGAGCTGCCCAGTTACACAAGCCTACCGGATGAGCTAAACTACTTCTATATGCTTGCTTCGAGGCAAGCAATACTGAAATATGCATGAGAGCACCAGCTGTTTCGGACAACTGTGTGATCAAGCTCTCCATAGCCAATGTGAATAAGACCTTTGAACAGGTCAACAGGCCGCAGGACCAGACATATTACCAGGACGTATACTCTGCTTGGCAAGTGTCTTCACTGACATTTTCAACATGTCCCTGACCACGTCTGTAATACCAACATGTTTCAACATGCTTCAAGCAGACCACCATAGTCCCTGTGCGCAAGAACACAAAGACAACCTGCCTAAATGACTACCGACCCGTAGCACTCACATCACACCTGACTACTGATAGAAGAACACTGCATTGTTCTTAGCCCCAGGTAACATGCTGGTAGAAATGAGGTAAAACAGATTTAAGTTTCCCTGCTTTAAACTAGCGACCCAGACTGGATAAGCATGGCCCAGGCACAACTATCTCCTCACTCTTCTGACCTGACTACTGATAGAAGAACACTGCATTGTTCTTAGCCCCAGGCTAGACTGGCCCTAGGCTAGACTGGCCCCAGGCTAGACTGGCCCTAGGCTAGACTGGCCCCAGGCTAGACTGGCCCCAGGCTAGACTGGCCCTAGGCTAGACTGGCCCTAGGCTAGACTGGCCCTAGGCTAGACTGGCCCCAGGCTAGACCGGCTCCAGGCTAGACTGGCCCCAGGCTAGACTGACCCTAGGCTAGACTGGCCCTAGGCTAGACTGGCCCCAGGCTAGACTAGCCCCAGGCTAGACTGGCCCCAGGCTAGACTGGCCTAGGCTAGACTGGCCCCAGGCTAGACTGGCCCTAGGCTAGACTGGCCCTAGGCTAGACTGGCCCCAGGCTAGACTGGCCCCAGGCTAGACTGGCCCTAGGCTAGACTGGCCCCAGGCTAGACTGGCCCCAGGCTAGACTGGCCCCAGGCTAGACTGGCCCTAGGCTAGACTGGCCCCAGGCTAGACTGGCCCCAGGCTAGACTGGCCCCAGGCTAGACTGGCTCCAGACTAGACTGGCCCTAGGCTAGACTGGCCCTAGGCTAGACTGGCCCCAGGCTAGACTGGCCCCAGGCTAGACTGGCTCCAGGCTAGACTGGCCCCAGGCTAGACTGGCCCTAGGCTAGACTGGCCCTAGGCTAGACTGGCCCCAGGCTAGACTGGCCCTAGGCTAGACTGGCCCCAGGCTAGACTGGCCCCAGGCTAGACTGGCCCTAGGCTAGACTGGCCCCAGGCTAGACTGGCCCTAGGCTAGACTGGCCCCAGGCTAGACTGGCCCCAGGCTAGACTGGCCCTAGGCTAGACTGGCCCTAGGCTAGACTGGCCCCAGGCTAGACTGGCTCCAGGCTAGACTGGCCCCAGGCTAGACTGGCCCTAGGCTAGACTGGCCCTAGGCTAGACTGGCCCTAGGCTAGACTGGCCCCAGGCTAGACTGGCCCCAGGCTAGACTGGCCCCAGGCTAGACTGGCTCCAGGCTAGACTGGCCCCAGGCTAGACTGGCCCTAGGCTAGACTGGCCCTAGGCTAGACTAGCCTGTGTTTTCACACAAGCATTTGTTAACCTTGGGCTAAGGGTTCACACTTGCTGTTTACAAGTTCCCTGCCAGTGACTGTTGTCAGCACCTCACAACCCTGAGCTGCACATTCTGAACTGCAAACACAAGCGGAGCCTAGGAGGGTATTATAAACCTGCCTCTCAAACACTCTCTGACCTGGGGGTATCATAAACCTGCCTCTCAAACACTCTCTGACCTGGGGGGGGTATCATAAACCTGCCTCTCAAACACTCTCTGACCTGGGGGGGTATCATAAACCTGCCTCTCAAACGCTCTCTGACCTGGGGGTATCATAAACCTGCCTCTCAAACACTCTCTGACTTGGGGGGGTATCATAAACCTGCCTCTCAAACACTCTCTGGCCTGGGGGAGGGTATCATAAACCTGCCAATGAACAGAGTCTCACAGGACTGTACCATCTCTACATTACCAATGAACAGAGTCTCACAGGACTGTACCATCTCTACATTACCAATGAACAGAGTCTCACAGGACTGTACCATCTCTACATTACCAATGAACAGAGTCTCACAGGACTGTACCATCTCTACATTACCAATGAACAGTCTCACATGACTGTACCATCTCTACATTACCAATGAACAGAGTCTCACAGGACTGTACCATCTCTACATTACCAATGAACAGAGTCTCACAGGACTGTACCATCTCTACATTACTTTTGTATCACGTCTGTCTTTTGAAAGGACTCCCTGCACCAGAACAGCGGTTGTCATAGTTTCTAATACTTGGTTTAGAGTCGACACCGGAGTGTGATTCTATTTATGGAGACAGTTAGAAAGAGTTATGCAACAGGAAGGATCATATTTGTGGTGTCGCAAATACATCAGGTGACTCTTTCCTGATAAAGGAAAGGTTATAAACCTAATACCACTGAATTCTATTTCATCTCTCTATTTATTCATCCATATCTCTGTCTGCCTCTCCCTTCCCTCTGTCTGCCTCTCCCTTCCCTCTGTCTGCCTCTCCCTTCCCTCTGTCTGCCTCTCCCTTCCCTCTGTCTGCCTCTCCCTTCCCTCTGTCTGCCTCTCCCATCCCTCTGTCTGCCTCTCCCTTCCCTCTGTCTGCCTCTCCCTTCCCTCTGTCTGCCTCTCCCATCCCTCTGTCTGCCTCTCCCATCCCTCTGTCTGCCTCTCCCTTCCCTCTGTCTGCCTCTCCCTTCTCTCTGTCTGCCTCTCCCTTCCCTATGTCTGCCTCTCCCTTCCCTCTGTCTGCCTCTCCCTTCCCTCTGTCTGCCTCTCCCTTCGCTCTGTCTGCCTCTCCCTTCCCTCTGTCTGCCTCTCCCTTCACTCTGTCTGCCTCTCCCTTCCCTCTGTCTGCCTCTCCCTTCCCTCTGTCTGCCTCTCCCTTCCCTCTGTCTGCCTCTCCCTTCCCTCTGTCTGCCTCTCCCATCTCTCTATCTGCCTCTCCCATCCCTCTGTCTGCCTCTCCCATCACTATGTCTGCCTCTCCCATCTCTCTGTCTGCCTCTCCCTTCTCTCTGTCTGCCTCTCCCATCCTTCTGTCTGCCTCTGTCTTCTCTCTGTTTTCTGCCTCTGTCTTCTCTCCGTCTGCCTCTGTCTTCTCTCTGTCTGCCTCTCCCATCTCTCTGTCTGCCTCTCCCATCTCTCTGTCTGCATCTTTCTTCTCTCTGTCTGCCTCTGTCTTCTCTCTGTCTGCCTCTCCCATCTCTCTGTCTGCCTCTCCCATCTCTCTGTCTGCCTCTCCCATCTCTCTGTCTGCCTTTCCCATCTCTCTGTCTGCATCTTCTCTCTGTCTGCCTCTGTCTTCTCTCTGTCTGCCTCTCCCATCTCTCTGTCTGCCTCTCCCATCTCTCTGTCTGCCTCTGTCTTCTCTCCGTCTGCCTCTGTCTTCTCTCTGTCTGCCTCTCTCTCTCTCTCTGCCTCTGTCTCTCTGCCTCTCTCTCTCTGCCTCTGTCTCTGTCTCTCTGCCTCTGTCTCTGTCTCTGTCTCTGTCTCTCTGCCTCTGTCTCTCTGCCTCTGTCTCTCTTCCTCTCTCTCTCTGCCTCTGTCTCTCTGCCTCTCTCTCTCTGCCTCTGTCTCTCTGCCTCTCTCTCTCTGCCTCTGTCTCTCTGCCTCTGTCTCTCTGTCTCTCTGCCTCTGTCTCTCTGCCTCTGTCTCTCTTCCTCTCTCTCTCTGCCTCTGTCTCTCTGCCTCTGTCTCTCTGTCTCTGTCTCTCTGCCTCTGTCTCTCTGCCTCTGTCTCTGTCTCTGTCTCTCTGCCTCTGTCTCTCTGCCTCTGTCTCTGTCTCTCTGTCTCTGTCTCTCTGCCTCTGTCTCTCTCTCTCTCTGCCTCTGTCTCTGTCTCTCTGCCTCTGTCTCTCTGCCTCTGTCTCTGTCTCTGTCTCTGTCTCTGTCTCTGTCTCTCTGCCTCTGTCTCTGTCTCTCTGTCTCTGTCTCTGTCTCTCTGCCTCTGTCTCTGTCTCTCTGCCTCTGTCTCTCTGCCTCTGTCTCTGCCTCTGTCTCTGTCTCTGTCTCTCTATCTTCTCTCCGTCTGCCTCTGTCTTCTCTCTGTCTGTCTTCCTTTCTCTCTCTCTCTCTGCCTCTGTCTCTCTGCCTCTCTCTCTCTGCCTCTGTCTCTCTGCCTCTCTCTCTCTGCCTCTGTCTCTCTGCCTCTGTCTCTCTGTCTCTCTGCCTCTGTCTCTCTGCCTCTGTCTCTCTTCCTCTCTCTCTCTGCCTCTGTCTCTCTGCCTCTGTCTCTCTGTCTCTGTCTCTCTGCCTCTGTCTCTCTGCCTCTGTCTCTGTCTCTGTCTCTCTGCCTCTGTCTCTCTGCCTCTGTCTCTGTCTCTCTGTCTCTGTCTCTCTGCCTCTGTCTCTCTCTCTCTGCCTCTGTCTCTGTCTCTCTGCCTCTGTCTCTGTGCCTCTGTCTCTGTCTCTGTCTCTGTCTCTGTCTCTGTCTCTCTGCCTCTGTCTCTGTCTCTCTGTCTCTGTCTCTCTGCCTCTGTCTCTGTCTCTCTGCCTCTGTCTCTCTGCCTCTGTCTCTGCCTCTGTCTCTGTCTCTCTGTCTTCTCTCCGTCTGCCTCTGTCTTCTCTCTGTCTGTCTTCCTTTCTCTCTCTCTCTCTCTCTCTCTGCCTCTGTCTCTCTGCCTCTCTCTCTCTGCCTCTGTCTCTGTCTCTCTGCCTCTGTCTCTGTCTCTGTCTCTCTGCCTCTGTCTCTCTGCCTCTGTCTCTCTTCCTCTCTCTCTCTGCCTCTGTCTCTCTGCCTCTCTCTCTCTGCCTCTGTCTCTCTGCCTCTGTCTCTCTGCCTCTGTCTCTGTCTCTCTGTCTCTGTCTCTCTGCCTCTGTCTCTGTCTCTCTGCCTCTGTCCCTCTGTCTCTGTCTCTGTCTCTGTCTCTGTCTCTGTCTCTGTCTCTGTCTCTGTCTCTGTCTCTCTGCCTCTGTCTCTGTCTCTGTCTCTCTGTCTCTGTCTCTCTGCCTCTGTCTCTGTCTCTCTGCCTCTGTCTCTCTGCCTCTGTCTCTGCCTCTGTCTCTGTCTCTCTGTCTTCTCTCCGTCTGCCTCTGTCTTCTCTCTGTCTGTCTTCCTTTCTCTCTCTCTCTCTCTCTCTCTCTCTGCCTCTGTCTCTCTGCCTCTCTCTCTCTGCCTCTGTCTCTGTCTCTCTGCCTCTGTCTCTGTCTCTGTCTCTCTGCCTCTGTCTCTCTGCCTCTGTCTCTCTTCCTCTCTCTCTCTGCCTCTGTCTCTCTGCCTCTCTCTCTCTGCCTCTGTCTCTCTGCCTCCTTCTCTCTGTCTCTGTCTCTCTGTCTCTGTCTCTCTGCCTCTGTCTCTCTCTC
This sequence comes from Oncorhynchus gorbuscha, assembly GCF_021184085.1. Lineage (NCBI taxonomy): Eukaryota > Metazoa > Chordata > Actinopteri > Salmoniformes > Salmonidae > Oncorhynchus > Oncorhynchus gorbuscha. The sequence continues at coordinate 4,011,036 of NC_060173.1, forward strand.
TCTGCTCTCTGCCTCTGTCTCTGTCTCTGTCTCTGTCTCTCTGCCTCTGTCTCTCTGCCTCTGTCTCTCTGCCTCTGTCTCTGTCTCTCTGTCTCTGTCTCTCTGCCCCTGTCTCTCTTTCTCTGCCTCTCTCTCTCTGCCTCTGTCTCTCTGCCTCTCTCTCTCTCTATATATATATATACAGTGTTGTAACAATGTACAAATGGTTAAAGAAAACAAGGGCAAAATAAATAAGCATAAATATGGGTTGTATTTACATTGGTGTGTGTTCTTCACTAGTTGTCCTTTTCTCGTGGCAGGTCACAAATCTTGCTGCTGTAACGTCACACTGTGGTATTTCACCCAGTAGATATGGGAGTTTATCAAAATTGGATTTGTTTTCGAATTCTTTGTGGATCTGTGTAATCTGAGGGAAATATGTATCTCTCTCTCTCTCTCTCTCTAACATCTGAACTGGGTACTATGTAGACCTATCAAGACTACATGAGAACAGACAGACAGACAGACAGACAGACAGACAGACAGACAGACAGACAGACAGACAGACAGACAGACAGACAGACAGACAGACAGACAGACAGACAGACAGACAGACAGACAGACAGACAGACAGACAGACAGACAGACAGACAGACAGACAGACAGACAGACAGACAGACAGACAGACAGACAGACAGACCAAATCATGTCTGTGGGCTTTGGTGTATCTTTCTGTTCTACTAGACAATGTGTGGCCTTGGATGTCTCAAGGGAGGCCCAGCAAGAACATCCAGAGAGAGAGAGAGAGAGAGAGGGAGAGAGAGAGAGGGGGAGAGACAGAGAGAGAGAGAGAGAGAGAGAGAGAGAGAGAGAGAGAGAGAGGGAGAGACAGAGAGAGAGAGAGAGAGGCAGGGGAGAGAGAGAGAGAGAGAGAGAGAGGAGAGAGAGAGAGAGAGAGAGAGAGAGAGAGGGGGAGAGACAGAGAGGGGGAGAGAGAGAGAGAGAGAGAGAGAGAGAGAGAGAGAGAGAGAGAGAGAGAGAGAGAGAGAGAGAGAGAGAGAGAGAGAGAGAGAGAGAGGGAGAGGGGAGAGAGAGAGAGAGAGAGAGAGAGAGAGAGGCAGGGGGAGACAGAGAGAGAGAGAGAGAGAGGCAGACAGAGAGAGAGAGAGAGAGGGGAGAGAACAGAGAGAGAGAGAGAGAGGGGAGAGAGAGAGAGAGAGAGAGAGGGGGAGAGAGAGAGAGAGAGAGAGAGAGGAGAGAGAGAGAGAGAGAGAGGGGGAGAGACAGAGAGAGAGAGGAGAGAGAGAGAGAGAGAGAGAGAGAGAGAGAGAGAGAGAGAGAGAGAGAGAGAGAGAGAGAGAGAGAGAGAGAGAGAGAGTGTAGTGTCTATAGTGTGGTTGTCTATAGTGTCTATAGTGGGGTTGTCTACAGTGGGGTTGTCTATAGTGTCTATAGTGGGGTTGTCTATAATGGGTTTGTCTATAGTGTCTATAGTGGGGTTATTTATAGTGTCTATAGTGGGTTTGTCTATAATGGGGTTGTCTATAGTGGGGTTGTCTATAATGTCTATAGTGTGGTTGTCTATAGTGTCTATAGTGGGGTTGTCTATAGTGGGGTTGTCTATAGTGTCTATAGTGTGGTTGTCTATAGTGTCTATAGTGGGGTTGTCTATAGTGGGGTTGTCTATAGTGGGGTTGTCTATAGTGTCTATAGTGTGGTTGTCTATAGTGTCTATAGTGTGGTTGTCTATAATGGGGTTGTCTATAGTGGGGTTGTCTATAGTGGGGTTGTCTATAGTGGGGTTGTCTATAGTGCCTATAGTGGGTTTGTCTATAGTGTCTATAGTGGGGTTGTCTATAGTGCCTATAGTGGTGTTGTCTATAGTGGGATTGTCTATAGTGTCTATAGTGGGGTTGTCTATAGTGGGGTTGTCTATGGTGTCTATAGTGTGGTTGTCTATAGTGCCTATAGTGGGGTTGTCTATAGTGTCTATAGTGGGGTTGTCTATAGTGGGGTTGTTTATAGTGTCTATAGTGGGGTTGTCTATAGTGTCTATAGTGTGGTTGTCTATAGTGCCTATAGTGGGGTTGTCTATAGTGTGGTTGTCTATAGTGGGATTGTCTATAGTGTCTATAGTGGGGTTGTCTATAGTGGGGTTGTCTATAGTGGGGTTGTCTATAGTGTCTATAGTGGGGTTGTCTATAGTGTCTATAGTGGGGTTGTCTATAGTGGGGTTGTCTATAGTGGGGTTGTCTATAGTGTCTATAGTGGGGTTGTCTATAGTGTCTATAGTGTGGTTGTCTATAGTGGGGTTGTCTATAGTGGGGTTGTCTATCGTGTCTATAGTGGGTTGTCAATAATGGGGTTGTCTATAATGTGGTTGTCTATAATGTGGTTGTCTATAGTGGGGTTGTCTATAGTGCGGACTCTCCTTCACTGCAGCCGATGTGAGTAAAACATTTAAACGTGTTAACTCTCGCAAGGCTGCAGGCCCAGACGGCATCCCCAGCCGCGCCCTCAGAGCATACGCAGACCAGCTGGCCGGTGTGGTTACGGACATATTCTTTTTATTAATTTTTTTAATTTTACCCCTTTTTCTCCCCAATTTCGTGGTATCCAATTGTTGTAGTAGCTACTATCTTGTCTCATCGCTACAACTCCCGTACGGGCTCGGGAGAGACGAAGGTTGAAAGTCATGCGTCCTCCGATACACAACCCAACCAAGCCGCACTGCTTCTTAACACAGTGCGCATCCAACCCGGAAGCCAGCCGCACCAATGCGCCGGAGGAAAGACCGTGCACCTGGCCACCTTGTCTAGGGCACACTGCGCCCAGCCTGCCACAGGAGTCACTGGTGCGCGATGAGACAAGGACACCCCTACCGGCCAAGCCCTCCCTAACCCGGGCGACGCTAGGCCAATTGTGCGTCGCCCCACGGACCTCCCGGTTACGACAGAGCCTGGGCGCGAACCCAGGGACTCTGATGGCACAGCTGGCGCTGCAGTACAGCGCCCTTAACCACTGCGCCACCCGGGAGGCGGTTACGGACATATTCAATCAATCCTTATCCCAGTCTGCTGTTCGCACATGCTTCAAGAGGGCCACCATTGTTCCTGTTCCCAAGAAAGCTAAGGTAACTGAGCTAAACGACTACCGCTCCGTAGCACTCAATTCCGTCATCATGAAGTGCTTTGAGAGGCTAGTCAAGGACTGTATCAACTCCACCCTACCTGACATCCTAGACCCACTCCAATTTGCTTACCGCCCAAATAGGTCCACAGACGACGCAATCTCAACCACACTGCACACTGCCCTAACCCATCTGGACAAGAGGAATACCTATGTGAGAATGCTGTTCATCGATTACAGCTCAGCATTTAACACCATAGTACCCT
>NC_060173.1:4019409-4056909 GCF_021184085.1 Oncorhynchus gorbuscha
ATCCCATTCTATTCTATTCTATCCCATTCTATTCTATTATATCCCATTTTATTCTATTCTATCCAGTCAACGGTAATCCATGGCGTCCCTATCAAGAGTCTCTCGATTGATAATTTCTTCTCCAGGTCACTGGCAGTGTTTAATTGCTATATTGTAATTACTTCGCCACCATGGCCTATTTATTTCTTTAACTCACCTCATTTGCACTCACTGTATATAGACTTTTTGTTTTCTTTTGTTCTATATTATTATTGACTGTATGTTTGTTTTACTCCATGTGGAACTCTGTGTTGTTGTTTGTGTCGAACTGCTTTGCTTTATCTTGGCCAGGTCTCAGTTGTAAATGAGAACTTGTTCTCAACAAGCTTACCTGGTTAAATAAAGGTGAAATTAAATAAATATATATTAGGCACATTATATTAGCATTTAACGAGGCAAGTCAGTTAAGAACAAATTCTTATTTACAATGACAGCCTACACCGGCCAAACCAAGATGGCGCTGTGCGCCGCCCTATGGGACCCCGAATCCCGGCAGGTTGTGATACAGCCCAGATTCGAACCAGGGTGTCTGTAGTGACACCTCTAGAACTGAGATGCAGTGCCTTAGACCGCTGCACCACTCAGGAGGCCCACACCATTGTAGCTTACCGTCACAAATGAAGCATTTCACCCTTCATCATAGAGACAACAGAAAAGGCCTGGTGATTTCAACATGTGCATATTGTATATCAGACAGGAATGATAACAGGACCTGACTGGAACACAATGTCATGTATTGTCATATATTGTCATGTCTTGTCCCTGTGCTTTCTCTTCTATTCGTTTCCCCCTGCTGGTCTTATTAGGTTTCTTTCCCTCTCTCTATCCCTCTCTCTTTCCCTCTCTCTATCCCTCTCTCTTTCCCTCTCTCTATCCCTCTCTCTTTCCCTCTCTCTATCCCTCTCTCTTTCCCTCTCTCTATCCCTCTCTCTTTCCCTCTCTCTCTATCGTTCCGTTCCTGCTCCCAGCTGTTCCTCATTCTCCTAACGACCTTGTTTACTCTTTCACACCTGTCCCCTATTTTGCCCTTTGATTAAGTCTCTATTTCTCTCTCTGTTTCTGCTTCTGTCCTTGTCGGATCCTTGTTTGCTGTTTACTGTGTTCTTGTTCCGTCCTGTCGTGTTTTGCCTTCATCAGATGCTGCGTGTGAGCAGGTGTCTCTGTCAGCTACGGCCCGCGCCTACCCGAAGGGACCTGCAGTCGGTTGCCGCTTATCCTGCAATTCCCCTCTACTACTAGAGGATTTCTGTTATCCCCGTTTGGGCATTTCCTGTAAAGGATAGAGGATTATGTTATTTTTGTTTGGACTTAAATAAACTCAGTTTCTGTTAAGTCGCTTTTGGGTCCTCACTCACTTGCATAACAGGAGGATCCGACCAAGAATGGACCCAGCGACTACGGATCCTCGCAACTCAGCCGTCGAGATCCAGGGAGCGATGCTCGGCAGACACGAGCAGGAATTGTCTGCTGCTCGGCATGCCGTTGAGAACCTGGCCGCTCAGGTCTCCGACCTCTCAAGACAGTTTCACAATCTCCGTCTCGATCCACCAGCTACTTCCTGGGCTTCCGAGTCTCCGGAACCCAGAATTAATAACCCACCGTGTTACTCTGGGCAGCCCACTGAATGCCGCTCGTTTCTCACCCAGTGTGATATTGTGTTCTCTCTCCAGCCCAACACATACTCAAAGGGTAGAGCTCGTATCGCCTACGTCATATCTCTCCTTACTGGACGGGCTCGTGAGTGGGGCACGGCAATCTGGGAGGCAAGGGCTGAGTGTACTAACGAGTATCAGAACTTTAAAGAGGAGATAATACGGGTTTTTGATCGTTCAGTTTTTGGGAAGGAGGCTTCCAGGGCCCTGGCTTCCCTATGTCAAGGTGATCGATCCATAACGGATTACTCTATAGAGTTTCGCACTCTTGCTGCCTCCAGTGACTGGAACGAGCCGGCGTTGCTCGCTCGTTTTCTGGAGGGACTCCACGCTGAGGTTAAGGATGAGATTCTCTCCCGGGAGGTTCCTTCCAGCGTGGATTCTTTGATTGAACTCGCCATCCGCATAGAACGATGGGTAGATCTTCGTCACCGAGCTCGTGGAAGAGAGCTCGCGTTAACAGTGTCCCCCCTCTCCGCATCACTACCATCTCCCCCCACTGGCTCAGGTGTTGAGCCCATGCAGCTGGGAGGTATTCGCATCTCGACTAAGGAGAGGGAACGGAGAATCACCAACCGCCTCTGTCTCTATTGCGGTTCTGCTGGACATTTTGTCATTTCATGTCCAGTAAAAGCCAGAGCTCATCAGTAAGCGGAGGGCTACTGGTGAGCGCTACTACTCAGGTCTCTCCATCAAGATCCTGTACTACCTTGTCGGTCCATCTACGCTGGACCGGTTCGGCAGCTTCCTGCAGTGCCTTGATAGACTCTGGGGCTGAGGGCTGTTTCATGGACGAAGCCTGGGCTCGGGAACATGACATTCCTCTCAGACAGTTAGGGGAGCCCACGGCCATGTTCGCCTTGGATGGTAGTCCTCTCCCCAGTATATTATGTGAAACACTACCTTTAACCCTCACAGTATCTGGTAACCATAGTGAGACCATTTCTTTTTTTATTTTTCGTTCACCTTTTACACCTGTTGTTTTGGGTCATCCCTGGCTAGTGTGTCATAATCCTTCTATTAATTGGTCTAGTAATTCTATCCTATCCTGGAACGTTTCTTGTCATGTGAAATGTTTAATGTCTGCTATTCCTCCTGTTTCTTCTGTCCCCTCTTCACAGGAGGAACCTGGTGATTTGACAGGGGTGCCGGAGGAATATCATGATCTGCGCACGGTCTTCAGTCGGTCCAGAGCCACCTCCCTTCCTCCTCACCGGTCGTATGATTGTAGTATTGATCTCCTTCCGGGGACCACTCCCTCCCGGGGTAGACTATACTCTCTGTCGGCTCCCGAACGTAAGGCTCTCGAAGATTATCTGTCTGTTGCTCTCGACGCCGGTACCGTTGTGCCTTCTTCCTCTCCCGCCGGAGCGGGGGTTTTTTTTGTTAAGAAAAAGGACGGTACCCTGCACCCCTGCGTGGATTATCGAGGGCTGAATGACATAACGGTTAAGAATCGTTATCCGCTTCCCCTTATGTCGTCAGCCTTCGAGATTCTGCAGGGAGCCAGGTTCTTTACTAAGTTGGACCTTCGTAAAGCTTACCATCTCGTGCGCATCAGGGAGGGGGACGAGTGGAAAACGGCGTTTAACACTCCGTTAGGGCATTTTGAATACCGGGTTCTGCCGTTCGGTCTCGATAATGCGCCAGCTGTTTTTCAGGCATTAGTGAATGATGTACTGAGAGACATGCTGAACATCTTTGTTTTCGTTTACCTTGACGATATCCTGATTTTTTCACCGTCACTCCAGATTCATGTTCAGCATGTTCGACGTGTTCTCCAGCGCCTTTTAGAGAATTGTCTCTACGTGAAGGCTGAGAAGTGCGCTTTTCATGTCTCCTCCGTCACATTTCTCGGTTCTGTTATTTCCGCTGAAGGCATTCAGATGGATCCCGCTAAGGTCCATGCTGTCAGCGATTGGCCCGTCCCTAAGTCACGTGTCGAGTTGCAGCGCTTTCTCGGTTTCGCGAATTTCTATCGGCGTTTCATTCGTAATTTCGGTCAAGTGGCAGCTCCTCTCACAGCCCTTACTTCTGTCAAGACGTGCTTTAAGTGGTCCGTTTCCGCCCAGGGAGCTTTTGATCTCCTCAAGAAGCGTTTTACATCCGCTCCTATCCTTGTTACTCCTGACGTCACTAAACAATTTATTGTCGAGGTTGACGCGTCAGAGGTGGGCGTGGGAGCCATTCTGTCCCAGCGCTCCCATTCTGACGATAAGGTCCATCCTTGCGCGTATTTTTCTCATCGCCTGTCGCCGTCGGAACGTAACTATGATGTGGGAAACCGCAAACTGCTCGCCATCCGCTTAGCCCTAGGCGAATGGCGACAGTGGTTGGAGGGGGCGACCGTTCCTTTTGTCGTTTGGACTGACCATAAGAACCTTGAGTACATCCGTTCTGCCAAACGACTCAATGCGCGTCAGGCTCGTTGGGCGTTGTTTTTCGCACGTTTCGAGTTCGTGATTTCTTATCGTCCGGGCACTAAGAACACCAAGCCTGATGCTTTATTCCGTCTCTTCAGTTCTTCTGTAGCCTCTACCGACCCCGAGGGGATTCTCCCTGTGGGGCGTGTTGTCGGGTTGACTGTCTGGGGAATTGAGAGACAAGTAAAGCAAGCACTCACTCACACTCCGTCGCCGCGCGCTTGTCCTAGTAACCTTCTTTTCGTTCCCGTTTCTACTCGTCTGGCCGTTCTTCAGTGGGCTCACTCTGCCAAGTTAGCTGGCCACCCCGGCGTTCGGGGTACGCTTGCTTCTATTCGCCAGCGGTTTTGGTGGCCTACTCAGGAGCGTGACACGCGCCGTTTCGTGGCTGCTTGTTCGGACTGCACGCAGACTAAGTCAGGTAACTCTCCTCCTGCCGGTCGTCTCAGACCGCTTTCCATTCCCTCTCGACCATGGTCTCACATCGCCTTAGACTTTATTACCGGTCTGCCTTCGTCAGCGGGGAAGACTGTTATTCTAACGGTTGTCGATAGGTTCTCTAAGGCGGCTCATTTTATTCCCCTCGCTAAGCTTCCTTCCGCTAAAGAGACGGCACAAATCATAATTGAGAATGTGTTCAGAATTCATGGCCTTCCGTTAGACACCGTTTCGGACAGAGGTCCGCAATTCACGTCTCAGTTTTGGAGGGAGTTTTGTCGTTTGATTGGGGCTTCCGTCAGTCTCTCTTCCGGTTTTCATCCCCAGTCTAACGGTCAAGCAGAACGGGCCAATCAGACTATTGGTCGCATCTTACGCAGTCTTTCTTTTCAAAACCCTGCGTCTTGGGCAGAACAGCTCCCCTGGGCAGAATACGCTCACAACTCGCTTCCTTCGTCTGCGACCGGGCTATCTCCTTTTCAGAGTAGCCTTGGGTACCAGCCCCCTCTGTTCTCGTCCTAGCTCGCCGAGTCCAGCGTTCCCTCCGCTCAGGCTTTTGTCCAACGTTGTGAGCGCACCTGGAAGAGGGTCAGGTCTGCACTTTGCCGTTATAGGGCGCAGACTGTGAGAGCCGCCAATAAGCGTAGGACTAAGAGTCCTAGGTATTGTCGCGGTCAGAGAGTATGGCTCTCCACTCGTAACCTTCCCCTTACGACAGCTTCTCGTAAGTTGACCCCGCGGTTCATTGGTCCGTTCCGTATTTCTCAGGTCGTTAATCCTGTCGCAGTGCGACTCTTCTTCCGCGACATCTTCGTCGCGTCCACCCAGTCTTCCATGTCTCCTGTGTCAAGCCTTTTCTTCGCGCCCCCGTTCGTCTCCCCCCCCCCCCGTCCTTGTCGAGGGCGCACCTATCTACAGGGTCCGGAAGATTATGGACATGCGTTCTCGGGGACGTGGTCACCAGTACTGAGTGGATTGGGAGGGGTACGGTCCTGAGGAGAGGAGTTGGGTTCCATCTCGGGACGTGCTGGACCGTTCGTTGATCGATGATTTCCTCCGTTGCCGCCAGGGTTCCTCCTCGAGTGCGCCAGGAGGTGCTCGGTGAGTGGGGGGGTACTGTCATGTATTGTCATATATTGTCATGTCTTGTCCCTGTGCTTTCTCTTCTATTCGTTTCCCCCCTGCTGGTCTTATTAGGTTTCTTTCCCTCTCTTTCTTTCCCTCTCTTTCTTTCCCTCTCTCTCCCTCTCTCTATCCTTCTCTCTCTCTATCGTTCCGTTCCTGCTTGTTTACTCTTTCACACCTGTCCCCTATTTTGCCCTCTGATTAAGTCTCTATTTCTCTCTCTGTTTCTGCTTCTGTTCTTGTCGGATCCTTGTTTGCTGTTTACTGTGTTCTTGTTCCGTCCTGTCGTGTTTTGCCTATCATCAGATGCTGCGTGTGAGCAGGTGTCTCTGTCAGCTACGGCCCGCGCCTACCCGAAGGGACCTGCAGTCGGTTGCCGCTTATCCTGCAATTCCCCTCTACTACTAGAGGATTTCTGTTATCCCCGTTTGGGCATTTCCTGTAAAGGATAGAGGATTATGTTATTTTTGTTTGGACTTAAATAAACTCAGTTTCTGTTAAGTCGCTTTTGGGTCCTCACTCACTTGCATAACACACAAGGGTGATCAGGCCATTAATGGAATGATAACAGGACTGGAACACAAGGGTGACCAGTCCGTTAATGGAATGATAACAAGACCTGACTGGAACACAAGGGTGATCAGCCCGTTAATGGAATGATAACATAATAATAATAATAATAATAATAATAATAATAATAATAATAATAATAATATATTATTATATTATAACATAATAATAATAATAATATATTATTATATTATATATTATATATATTATTATTATTATATTATTATATTATTATTATTATTATATTATTATTATTATTATTATATTATGATAACAGGACCTGACTGGAACACAAGGGTCATCAGCCCGTTAATGGAATGATAACATAATAATAATAATAATAATAATATATTATATTATATATTATATATATTATTATTATTATATTATTATTATATTATTATTATTATTATATTATTATTATTATTATTATTATATTATGATAACAGGACCTGACTGGAACACAAGGGTCATCAGCCCGTTCATGGAATGATAACAGGACTGGAACACAAGGGTGACCAGTCCGTTAATGGAATGATAACAGGACCTGACTGGAACACAAGGGTGAGCAGCCTGTTAATGGAATGATAACAGGACTGGAACACAAGGGTGATCAGCCTGTTAATGGAATGATAACAGGACTGGAACACAAGGGTGATCAGCCTGTTAATGGAATGATAACAGGACAAGACTGGAACACAAGGGTGATCAGCCTGTTAATGGAATGATAACAGGACTGGAACACAAGGGTGATCAGCCCGTTAATGGAATGATAACAAGACCTGACTGGAACACAAGGGTGATCAGCCTGTTAATGGAATGATAACAGGACTGGAACACAAGGGTGATCAGCCCGTTAATGGAATGATAACAAGACCTGACTGGAACACAAGGGTGATCAGCCTGTTAATGGAATGATAACAGGACTGGAACACAAGGGTGATCAGCCTGTTAATGGAATCTGTCTGTTCATCAGCAAGGCAAGCACAGATTGTGCACTAGAGGTTCCCGGGAGACAGGAGCTGACAGTAACCATGAAACACCAGTCCAGGAACATATTTAGTTTTCCTTCTTCTCTGTGCTACAGCCACCATTTGAACAGTGGAAGGAGATGATAGTGGCTGGTGGGTTATAGTATCCAGACCGTACTACACTTGGCGGGTGTCAAAGTTAGTCAAGTGTAAGACAGCCGTCTGTGCCTAGTGTGGGGCCACCATCTCTGCAGCTGAGCAGGGCTGGAACTACAACTGAAATAACTGGGGGCGTCCCGAGTGGCACAGAGGTCTAAAACACTGCATCACAGTGCTAGAGGTGTCACTACAGACCCGGGTTCGATCCCCGGGGAGGGTTTGGCCCATCTTTGTACCTAACTCATCCCCATACTGGTATTTATTTATTTATAGCTCCTTTGCACCCCAGTATCTCTACCTGCACATTCATCTTCTACTACCACTACTGACCTGTACTACTGACCTGTACTACTGACCTGTACTACTGACCTGTACTACTGACCTGTACTACTGACCTGTACTACTGACCTGTACTACTGACCTGTACTACCACTACTGACCTGTACTACCACTACTGACCTGTACTACCACTACTGACCTGTACTACCACTACTGACCTGTACTACTGACCTGTACTACTGACCTGTACTACCACTACTGACCTGTACTACTGACCTGTACTACTGACCTGTACTACTGACCTGTACTACCACCTCTGACCTGTTCTACTGACCTGTACTACCACTACTGACCTGTACTACCACTACTGACCTGTTCTACTGACCTGTACTACTGACCTGTACTACTACTACTACTGACCTGTACTACTGACCTGTACTACTGACCTGTACTACTGACCTGTACTACCACTACTGACCTGTACTACTGACCTGTACTACTGACCTGTACTACTGTCCTGTACTACTGACCTGTACTACTGACCTGTACTACCACTACTGACCTGTACTACTGACCTGTACTACCACTACTGACCTGTACTACTGACCTGTACTACTGACCTGTACTACTGACCTGTACTACCACTACTGACCTGTACTACTGACCTGTACTACCACTACTGACCTGTACTACCACTACTGACCTGTACTACTACTACTGACCTGTACTACTACTACTGACCTGTACTACTGACCTGTACTACCACTACTGACCTGTACTACTGACCTGTACTACTACTACTGACCTGTACTACTGACCTGTACTACTGACCTGTACTACCACTACTGACCTGTACTACTGACCTGTACTACTGACCTGTACTACTACTACTGACCTGTACTACCACTACTGACCTGTACTACTGACCTGTACTACTGACCTGTACTACCACTACTGACCTGTACTACTGACCTGTACTACTGACCTGTACTACCACTACTGACCTGTACTACTGACCTGTACTACTGACCTGTACTACTACTACTGACCTGTACTACCACTACTGACCTGTACTACTGACCTGTACTACTGACCTGTACTACCACTACTGACCTGTACTACCACTACTGACCTGTACTACTGACCTGTACTACCACTACTGACCTGTACTACCACTACTGATAGACTCTGGGGCTGAGGGCTGTTTCATGGACGTTTCATGGACGAAGCCTGGGCTCGGGAACATGACATTCCTCTCAGACAGTTAGGGGAGCCCACGGCCATGTTCGCCTTGGATGGTAGTCCTCTCCCCAGTATATTATGTGAAACACTACCTTTAACCCTCACAGTATCTGGTAACCATAGTGAGACCATTTCTTTTTTGATTTTTCGTTCACCTTTTACACCTGTTGTTTTGGGTCATCCCTGGCTAGTGTGTCATAATCCTTCTATTAATTGGTCTAGTAATTCTATCCTATCCTGGAACGTTTCTTGTCATGTGAAATGTTTAATGTCTGCTATTCCTCCTGTTTCTTCTGTCCCCTCTTCACAGGAGGAACCTGGTGATTTGACAGGGGTGCCGGAGGAATATCATGATCTGCGCACGGTCTTCAGTCGGTCCAGAGCCACCTCCCTTCCTCCTCACCGGTCGTATGATTGTAGTATTGATCTCCTTCCGGGGACCACTCCCTCCCGGGGTAGACTATACTCTCTGTCGGCTCCCGAACGTAAGGCTCTCGAAGATTATCTGTCTGTTTCTCTCGACGCCGGTACCGTTGTGCCTTCTTCCTCTCCCGCCGGAGCGGGGGTTTTTTTTGTTAAGAAAAAGGACGGTACTCTGCGCCCCTGCGTGGATTATCGAGGGCTGAATGACATAACGGTTAAGAATCGTTATCCGCTTCCCCTTATGTCGTCAGCCTTCGAGATTCTGCAGGGAGCCAGGTTCTTTACTAAGTTGGACCTTCGTAAAGCTTACCATCTCGTGCGCATCAGGGAGGGGGACGAGTGGAAAACGGCGTTTAACACTCCGTTAGGGCATTTTGAATACCGGGTTCTGCCGTTCGGTCTCGCTAATGCTCCAGCTGTCTTTCAGGCATTAGTGAATGATGTACTGAGAGACATGCTGAACATCTTTGTTTTCGTTTACCTTGACGATATCCTGATTTTTTCACCGTCACTCCAGATTCATGTTCAGCACGTTCGACGTGTCCTCCAGCGCCTTTTAGAGAATTGTCTTTATGTGAAGGCTGAGAAGTGCGCTTTTCATGTCTCCTCCGTCACATTTCTCGGTTCTGTTATTTCCGCTGAAGGCATTCAGATGGATCCCGCTAAGGTCCATGCTGTCAGCGATTGGCCCGTCCCTAAGTCACGTGTCGTGGAAGAGGGTCAGGTCTGCACTTTGCCGTTATAGGGCGCAGACTGTGAGAGCCGTCAATAAGCGTAGGACTAAGAGTCCTAGGTATTGTCGCGGTCAGAGAGTATGGCTCTCCACTCGTAACCTTCCCCTTACGACAGCTTCTCGTAAGTTGACCCCGCGGTTCATTGGTCCGTTCCGTATTTCTCAGGTCGTTAATCCTGTCGCAGTGCGACTTCTTCTTCCGCGACATCTTCGTCGCGTCCACCCAGTCTTCCATGTCTCCTGTGTCAAGCCTTTTCTTCGCGCCCCCGTTCGTCTCCCCCCGTCCTTGTCGAGGGCGCACCTATCTATAGGGTCCGGAAGATTATGGACATGCGTTCTCGGGGACGTGGTCACCAGTACTGAGTGGATTGGGAGGGGTACGGTCCTGAGGAGAGGAGTTGGGTTCCATCTCGGGACGTGCTGGACCGTTCGTTGATCGATGATTTCCTCCGTTGCCGCCAGGGTTCCTCCTCGAGTGCGCCAGGAGGTGCTCGGTGAGTGGGGGGGTACTGTCATGTATTGTCATATATTGTCATGTCTTGTCCCTGTGCTTTCTCTTCTATTCGTTTCCCCCTGCTGGTCTTATTAGGTTTCTTTCCCTCTCTCTATCCCTCTCTCTCCCTCTCTCTATCCCTCTCTCTCTCTATCGTTCCGTTCCTGCTTGTTTACTCTTTCACACCTGTCCCCTATTTTGCCCTCTGATTAAGTCTCTATTTCTCTCTCTGTTTCTGCTTCTGTTCTTGTCGGATCCTTGTTTGCTGTTTACTGTGTTCTTGTTCCGTCCTGTCGTGTTTTGCCTTCATCAGATGCTGCGTGTGAGCAGGTGTCTCTGTCAGCTACGGCCCGCGCCTACCCGAAGGGACCTGCAGTCGGTTGCCGCTTATCCTGCAATTCCCCTCTACTACTAGAGGATTTCTGTTATCCCCGTTTGGGCATTTCCTGTAAAGGATAGAGGATTATGTTATTTTTGTTTGGACTTAAATAAACTCAGTTTCTGTTAAGTCGCTTTTGGGTCCTCACTCACTTGCATAACACACAAGGGTGATCAGGCCATTAATGGAATGATAACAGGACTGGAACACAAGGGTGACCAGTCCGTTAATGGAATGATAACAAGACCTGACTGGAACACAAGGGTGATCAGCCCGTTAATGGAATGATAACATAATAATAATAATAATAATATATTATTATATTATATATTATATATATTATTATTATTATATTATTATTATATTATTATTATTATTATTATATTATTATTATTATTATTATATTATGATAACAGGACCTGACTAGGGTTCATTCATGGAATGATAACAGGACTGGATGAGCAGCCTGTTAATGGAATGATAACAGGACAAGACTGGAACACAAGGGTGATCAGCCTGTTAATGGAATGATAACAGGACTGGAACACAAGGGTGATCAGCCTGTTAATGGAATGATAACAGGACTGGAACACAAGGGTGATCAGCCCGTTAATGGAATGATAACAAGACCTGACTGGAACACAAGGGTGACCAGCCTGTTAATGGAATGATAACAGGACAAGACTGGAACACAAGGGTGATCAGCCTGTTAATGGAATGATAACAGGACTGGAACACAAGGGTGACCAGCCTGTTAATGGAATGATAACAGGACTGGAACACAAGGGTGATCAGCCTGTTAATGGAATGATAACAGGACTGGAACACAAGGGTGATCAGCCTGTTAATGGAATCTGTCTGTTCATCAGCAAGGCAAGCACAGATTGTGCACTAGAGGTTCCCGGGAGACAGGAGCTGACAGTAACCATGAAACACCAGTCCAGGAACATATTTAGTTTTCCTTCTTCTCTGTGCTACAGCCACCATTTGAACAGTGGAAGGAGATGATAGTGGCTGGTGGGTTATAGTATCCAGACCGTACTACACTTGGCGGGTGTCAAAGTTAGTCAAGTGTAAGACAGCCGTCTGTGCCTAGTGTGGGGCCACCATCTCTGCAGCTGAGCAGGGCTGGAACTACAACTGAAATAACTGGGGTGTCCCGAGTGGCACAGAGGTCTAAAACACTGCATCACAGTGCTAGAGGTGTCACTACAGACCCGGGTTCGATCCCCGGGGAGGGTTTGGCCCATCTTTGTACCTACCTCATCCCCATACTGGTATTTATTTATTTATTTATTTATAGCTCCTTTGCACCCCAGTATCTCTACCTGCACATTCATCTACCACTCTGACCTACCACTGACCTACTGACCTGTACTACCACTACTGACCTACTACCACTACTGACCTGTACTACTGACCTGTACTACTGACCTGTACTACCACTACTGACCTGTACTACTGACCTGTACTACTGACCTGTACTACTGACCTGTACTACCACCTCTGACCTGTTCTACTGACCTGTACTACCACTACTGACCTGTACTACCACTACTGACCTGTTCTACTGACCTGTACTACTGACCTGTACTACTACTACTACTGACCTGTTCTACTGACCTGTACTACCACTACTGACCTGTACTACCACTACTGACCTGTTCTACTGACCTGTACTACTGACCTGTACTACTACTACTACTGACCTGTACTACTGACCTGTACTACTGACTGACCTGTACTACTACTGACCTGTACTGACCTGTACTACTGACCTGTACTACCACTACTGACCTGTACTACTGACCTGTACTACTGACCTGTACTGACCTGACCTGTACTACTGACCTGTACTACCACTACTGACCTGTACTACTGACCTGTACTACCACTACTGACCTGTACTACCACTACTGACCTGTACTACTGACCTGTACTACCACTACTGACCTGTACTACTGACCTGTACTACCACTACTGACCTGTACTACCACTACTGACCTGTACTACTACTACTGACCTGTACTACCACTACTGACCTGTACTACCACTACTGACCTGTACTACTGACCTGTACTACCACTACTGACCTGTACTACTGACCTGTACTACCACTACTGACCTGTACTACCACTACTGACCTGTACTACCACTACTGACCTGTACTACCACTGACCTGTTCTACCACTACTGACCTGTACTACTGACCTGTACTACCACTACTGACCTGTACTACTGACCTGTACTACCACTACTGACCTGTACTACTACTACTGACCTGTACTACTGACCTGTACTACTGACCTGTACTACCACTACTGACCTGTACTACTGACCTGTACTACCACTACTGACCTGTACTACTGACCTGTACTACCACTACTGACCTGTACTACCACTACTGACCTGTACTACTGACCTGTACTACCACTACTGACCTGTACTACCACTACTGACCTGTACTACTGACCTGTACTACCACTACTGACCTGTACTACCACTACTGACCTGTACTACCACTACTGACCTGTACTACTGACCTGTACTACTGACCTGTACTACCACTACTGACCTGTACTACTGACCTGTACTACCACTACTGACCTGTACTACTGACCTGTACTACCACTACTGACCTGTACTACTACTACTGACCTGTACTACTGACCTGTACTACTGACCTGTTCTACCACTACTGACCTGTACTACTGACCTGACCACTACTACCACTACTGACCTGTACTACCACTACTGACCTGTACTGACCACTACTGACCTGTACTACTGACCTGTACTACCACTACTGACCTGTACTACCACTACTGACCTGTACTACTGACCTGTACTACCACTACTGACCTGTACTACCACTACTGACCTGTACTACCACTACTGACCTGTACTACCACTACTGACCTGTACTACTGACCTGTACTACTGACCTGTACTACCACTACTGACCTGTACTACTGACCTGTACTACCACTACTGACCTGTACTACTGACCTGTACTACCACTACTGACCTGTACTACCACTACTGACCTGTACTACCACTACTGACCTGTACTACTGACCTGTACTACTGACCTGTACTACTGACCTGTACTACTACTACTGACCTGTACTACTGACCTGTACTACCACTACTGACCTGTACTACTGACCTGTACTACTGACCTGTACTACCACTACTGACCTGTACTACCACTACTGACCTGTACTACTGACCTGTACTACCACTACTGACCTGTACTACCACTACTGACCTGTACTACTGACCTGTACTACCACTACTGACCTGTACTACTGACCTGTACTACCACTACTGACCTGTACTACTACTACTGACCTGTACTACTGACCTGTACTACTGACCTGTTCTACCACTACTGACCTGTACTACTACTACTACTACTGACCTGTACTACCTACTGACCTGACCTGTACTACTGACCTGTACTACCACTACTGACCTGTACTACTACTACTGACCTGTACTACTGACCCACTACTGACCTGTACTACCACTACTGACCTGTACTACTGACCTGTACTACCACTACTGACCTGTACTACTGACCTGTACTACCACTACTGACCTGTACTACCACTACTGACCTGTACTACCACTACTGACCTGTACTACTGACCTGTACTACCACTACTGACCTGTACTACTGACCTGTACTACTGACCTGTACTACTACTACTGACCTGTACTACCACTACTGACCTGTACTACTGACCTGTACTACCACTACTGACCTGTACTACCACTACTGACCTGTACTACCACTACTGACCTGTACTACTGACCTGTACTACTGACCTGTACTACCACTACTGACCCGTACTACTGACCTGTACTACTACTACTGACCTGTACTACTGACCTGTACTACTGACCTGTACTACTGACCTGTACTACCACTACTGACCTGTACTACTGACCTGTACTACTGACCTGTACTACTGACCTGTACTACTACTACTGACCTGTACTACCACTACTGACCTGTACTACTACTACTGACCTGTACTACTGACCTGTACTACTACTACTGACCTGTACTACTGACCTGTACTACTGACCTGTACTACTACTACTGACCTGTACTACCACTACTGACCTGTACTACCACTACTGACCTGTACTACTAGTTCTGACCTGTACTACTGACCTGTACTACTACTACTGACCTGTACTACTGACCTGTACTACTGACCTGTACTACTACTACTGACCTGTACTACCACTACTGACCTGTACTACTACTACTGACCTGTACTACTGACCTGTACTACTACTACTGACCTGTACTACTGACCTGTACTACTGACCTGTACTACTACTACTGACCTGTACTACCACTACTGACCTGTACTACCACTACTGACCTGTACTACCACTACTGACCTGTACTACTACTACTGACCTGTACTACCACTACTGACCTGTACTACCACTACTGACCTGTACTACTGACCTGTACTACTGACCTGTACTACCACTACTGACCTGTACTACTACTACTGACCTGTACTACTGACCTGTACTACTGACCTGTACTACCACTACTGACCTGTACTACTGACCTGTACTACTGACCTGTACTACTGACCTGTACTACTGACCTGTACTACCACTACTGACCTGTACTACCACTACTGACCTGTACTACCACTACTGACCTGTACTACTACTACTGACCTGTACTACCACTACTGACCTGTACTACTGACCTGTACTACTGACCTGTACTACTGACCTGTACTACTGGGGGCGGAGAGAGAGGGGCGGAGAGAGAGGGGCGGAGAGAGAGGGGCGGATCTCGCCATCACGGTTGACAACTCCATTGTGTCCTCCTCCCAGAGCGCTAAGAACCTTGGCGTGATCCTGGACACCCTGTCGTTCTCAACCAACATCAAGGCGGTGGCCCGTTCCTGTAGGTTCATGCTCTACAACATCCGCAGAGTACGACCCTGCCTCACACAGGAAGCGGCGCAGGTCCTAATCCAGGCACTTGTCATCTCCCGTCTGGATTACTGCAACTCGCTGTTGGCTGGGCTCCCTGCCTGTGCCATTAAACCCCTACAACTCATCCAGAACGCCGCAGCCCGTCTGGTGTTCAACCTTCCCAAGTTCTCTCACGTCACCCCGCTCCTCCGCTCTCTCCACTGGCTTCCAGTTGAAGCTCGCATCCGCTACAAGACCATGGTGCTTGCCTACGGAGCTGTGAGGGGAACGGCACCTCAGTACCTCCAGGCTCTGATCAGGCCCTACACCCAAACCAGGGCACTGCGTTCATCCACCTCTGGCCTGCTCGCCTCCCTACCATTGAGGAAGTACAGTTCCCGCTCAGCCCAGTCAAAACTGTTCGCTGCCCTGGCCCCCCAATGGTGGAACAAACTCCCTCACGACGCCAGGACAGCGGAGTCAATCACCACCTTCCGGAGACACCTGAAACCCCACCTCTTTAAGGAATACCTAGGATAGGATAAAGTAATCCTTCTCACCCCCCTTTAAGATTTAGATGCACTATTGTAAAGTGACTGTTCCACTGGATGTCATAAGGTGAATGCACCAATTTGTAAGTCGCTCTGGATAAGAGCGTCTGCTAAATGACTTAAATGTAAATGTAAATGTAGAGAAGGGTACAGTATAGACAGGTCAGCCACCAGTCAGAACCGTGTACTTGGCCAATCAGAAGACGTATTTCTCTATTTGTTGTTTTGCAGTGGTAATGTCAGTAAAGCAGGGATTGGAAATGATGCAGACAATTAGCTTGATGGAAGTAACAATCTTTCTGCAAATATTAAAGCTGATCCCCTTTTTAAATACATGATGTTGGTGTTTCCTTTATTCTGGCAGTTACCTGTATGTAATGTTGTTGGTCCAATGACAGAGGGTGTTCTAATGTTGTTGGTCCAATGACAGAGGGTGTTCTAATGATGTTGGTCCAATGACAGAGGGTGTTCTAATGATAGTGAGAGTTTTAGTTTTAATGAGAGTTTTAGGAGAGGAGGAGGAGAAGGAGAGGAGAAGGAGAGTTTTATGAGAGGAGGAGGGGATATTACCAGTTCTGACCACTAGATGGTGCTACGGACGTTGATTGCCTCAGACAGTACTGGGTACGCCATTCCTGTTGCTTATCCTCCTTAAATAACTTTAATATTATTGTTATTATTAGATTTGGGACGACAGTATTGTGTGAACAATATGTTGATACGAATTAGTAATCCCTGTGATTTCTGAAATAGCTCATGGTAAGGATTTAAACATGTTACTATCAGAGG
Organism: Oncorhynchus gorbuscha; assembly: GCF_021184085.1. Classification (NCBI taxonomy): domain Eukaryota; kingdom Metazoa; phylum Chordata; class Actinopteri; order Salmoniformes; family Salmonidae; genus Oncorhynchus; species Oncorhynchus gorbuscha. Next base: position 4,036,638 of record NC_060173.1, read on the forward strand.
CATAAAAAATACTTATCTGACAGGAAGTTTGAGGTGTTCAGCCATTAGCCGTTGTCAATCAAATTCAATCTAATATATTTATAATGCCCTTCTTACATCAGCTGATGTCTCAAAGTGCTGTACAGAAACCCCAGCCTAGAAAACCCAAACAGCAAGCAATGCAGGTGTAGAAGCACGGTGGCTAGGAAAAACTCCCTAGAAAGGCCAAAACCTAGGAAGAAACCTTGAGAGGAACCAGGCTATGGGGGGTGGCCAGTCCTCTTCTGGCTGTGCCGGGTGGAGATTATAACAGAACATGGCCAAGATGTTCAAATGTTCATAGATGACCAGCAGGGTCAAATAATAATAATCACTGTGGTTGTAGAGGACGCAGCAAGTCAGCACCTCAGGAGTAAATGTCAGTTGGCTTTCATAGCCGATCATTCAGAGTATCTCTACCGCTCCTGCTGTCTCTAGAGAGTTGAAAACAGCAGGTCTGGGACAGGTAGCACATCCGGTGAACAGGTCAGGGTTCCATAGCCGCAGGCAGAACAGTTGAAACTGGAGCAGCAGCATGGCCAGGTGGACTGGGGACAGCAAGGAGTCATCGTGCCAGGTAGTCCTGAGGCATGGTCCTAGGGCTCAGGTCCTCTGAGAGAGAGAGATAATTAGAGAGAGCACACTTAAATTCACACAGGACACCGAATAGGACAGGAGAAATACTCCAGATATAACAGACTGACCCTAGCCCCCTGACACATAAACTACTGCAGCATAAATACTGGAGGCTGAGACAGGAGGGGTCAGGAGACACTGTGGCCCCATCCGACGACACCCCCGGACAGGGCCAAACAGGAAGGATATAACCCCACCCACTTTGCCAAAGCACAGCTGCCACACCACTAGAGGCATATCTTCAACTACCAACTTACCATCCTGAGACAAGGCCGAGCAAAGCTCACAGGTATAGTTGAGTATAGTTGTGTCCTTTCTTCTTCCTGGCCACTTCCTCTGGTAGGTCAATGGGAACCTCCTCTCTGGTAGGTCAATGGGAACCTCCCCTCTGGTAGGTCAATGGGAACCTCCCTTCTGGTAGGTCAATGGGAACCTGCCCTCTGGTAGGTCAATGGGAACCTCCCCTCTGGTAGGTCAATGGGAACCTCCCCTCTGGTAGGTCAATGGGAACCTCCCCTCTGGTAGGTCAATGGGAACCTCCCCTCTGGTAGGTCAATGGGAACCTCCCCTCTGGTAGGTCAATGGGAACCTCTCCTCTGGTAGGTCAATGGGAACCTCTCCTCTGGTAGGTCAATGGGAACCTCTCCTCTGGTAGGTCAATGGGAACCTCCCCTCTGGTAGGTCAATGGGAACCTCCCCTCTGGTAGGTCAATGGGAACCTCTCCTCTGGTAGGTCAATGGGAACCTCTCCTCTGGTAGGTCAATGGGAACCTTTCCTCTGGTAGGTCAATGGGAACCTCCCCTCTGGTAGGTCAATGGGAACCTTTCCTCTGGTAGGTCAATGGGAACCTCCCCTCTGGTAGGTCAATGGGAACCTCTCCTCTGGTAGGTCAATGGGAACCTCCCTTCTGGTAGGTCAATGGGAACCTCCCCTCTGGTAGGTCAATGGGAACCTCTCCTCTGGTAGGTCAATGGGAACCTCCCTTCTGGTAGGTCAATGGGAACCTCTCCTCTGGTAGGTCAATGGGAACCTCCCTTCTGGTAGGTCAATGGGAACCTCCCCTCTGGAGAAGAGTGATAAGAGTTCTCCTCTGACCCGAAGACTCTTTAGATACTGAATAGTATTTTTTCTAACGTTATGTATTTTAAATCCCTACTTCCTATATCGTCACATTTCCAGCATTTCTAAACATTTCTAAGTATTATAAGCATTCAAAACTATCAACATTAGAAACATTTATGATAATATATAAAGCACTTAGAACCATTTATGATAATATATAAAGCACTTAGAACCATTTATGACAATATATAAAGCACTTAGAACCATTTATGATAATAAATAAAGCACTTAGAACCATTTATGATCATATATAAAGCACTTAGAACCATTTATGATAATAAATAAAGCACTTAGAACCATTTATGACAATATATAAAGCACTTAGAACCATTTATGATAATAAATAAAGCACTTAGAACCATTTATGATAATAAATAAAGCACTTAGAACCATTTATGATAATAAATAAAGCACTTAGAACCATTTATGATAATAAATAAAGCACTTAGAACCATTTATGACAATAAATAAAGCACTTATAACCACCTATGAAAGCTTATTCCAAACATTATAATATCTTATGACAATAAATCAGTTGCGACTTAGTAACTCACCTGCCCCGGGAAGGGCCCCTGCTATTCTGCGTAAGACATTATAATCTCTCACCTGCCCCTGGAAGGGCCCTGCTGTCCCGTAAGACATCTAGTCTCTCACCTGCCCCCGGGAAGGGCCCCTGCTGTCTCTGCGTAAGACATACGTAGTCTCTCACCTGCCCCCGGGAAGGGCCCCTGCTGTCTCTGCGTAAGACATACGTAGTCTCTCACCTGCCCCCGGGAAGGGCCCCTGCTGTCTCTGCGTAAGACATACGTCGTCTCTCACCTGCCCCCGGGAAGGGCCCCTGCTGTCTCTGCGTAAAACATACGTCGTCTCTCACCTGCCCCCGGGAAGGGCCCCTGCTGTCTCTGCGTAAGACATACGTCGTCTCTCACCTGCCCCCGGGAAGGGCCCCTGCTGTCTCTGCGTAAGACATACGTAGTCTCTCACCTGCCCCCGGGAAGGGCCCCTGCTGTCTCTGCGTAAGACATACGTAGTCTCTCACCTGCCCCCGGGAAGGGCCCCTGCTGTCTCTGCGTAAGACATACGTAGTCTCTCACCTGCACCCGGGAAGGGCCCCTGCTGTCTCTGCGTAAGACATACGTAGTCTCTCACCTGCCCCGGGAAGGGCCCCTGCGTAAGACCGTAGTCTCTCACCTGCCCCCGGGAAGGGCCCCTGCTGTCTCTGCGTAAGACATACGTAGTCTCTCACCTGCCCCCGGGAAGGGCCCCTGCTGTCTCTGCGTAAGACATACGTAGTCTCTCACCTGCACCCGGGAAGGGCCCCTGCTGTCTCTGCGTAAGACATACGTAGTCTCTCACCTGCCCCCGGGAAGGGCCCCTGCTGTCTCTGCGTAAGACTTATGTAGTCTCTCACCTGCCCCCGGGAAGGGCCCCTGCTGTCTCTGCGTAAGACATACGTAGTCTCTCACCTGCTTTCTTGGATATGAGTGGGGTGGTCTGTAGGGTGTGTGAGTGGTGTGGTCGGTAGGGTGTGTGAGTGGTGTGGTCGGTAGGGTGTGTGAGTGGTGTGGTCGGTAGGGTGTGTGAGTGGTGTGGTCGGTAGGGTGTGTGAGTGGTGTGGTCGGTAGGGTGTGTGAGTGGTGTGGTCGGTAGGGTGTGTGAGTGGTGTGGTCGGTAGGGTGTGTGAGTGGTGTGGTCGGTAGGGTGTGTGAGTGGTGTGGTCGGTAGGGTGTGTGAGTGGTGTGGTGTAGGGTGTGAGTGGGGTGGTCGGTAGGGTGTGTGAGTGGTGTGGTCAGTAGGGTGTGTGAGTGGTGTGGTCGGTAGGGTGTGTGAGTGGTGTGGTCTGTAGGGTGTGTGAGTGGGGTGGTCTGTAGGGTGTGTGAGTGGTGTGGTCGGTAGGGTGTGTGAGTGGTGTGGTCGGTAGGGTGTGTGAGTGGTGTGGTCGGTAGGGTGTGTGAGTGGTGTGGTCGGTAGGGTGTGTGAGTGGTGTGGTCGGTAGGGTGTGTGAGTGGTGTGGTCGGTAGGGTGTGTGAGTGGTGTGGTCTGTAGGGTGTGTGAGTGGTGTGGTCGGTAGGGTGTGTGAGTGGTGTGGTCGGTAGGGTGTGTGAGTGGGGTGGTCTGTAGGGTGTGTGAGTGGTGTGGTCGGTAGGGTGTGTGAGTGGGGTGGTCGGTAGGGTGTGTGAGTGGTGTGGTCGGTAGGGTGTGTGAGTGGTAAGTCGCGCTGGATAAGAGCGTCTGCTAAATGACTTAAATGTAAATGTAAATGGTGTGGTCGGTAGGGTGTGTGAGTGGTGTGGTCGGTAGGGTGTGTGAGTGGGGTGGTCGGTAGGGTGTGTGAGTGGGGTGGTCGGTAGGGTGTGTGAGTGGTGTGGTCGGTAGGGTGTGTGAGTGGTGTGGTCGGTAGGGTGTGTGAGTGGTGTGGTCGGTAGGGTGTGTGAGTGGTGTGGTCGGTAGGGTGTGTGAGTGGTGTGGTCGGTAGGGTGTGTGAGTGGTGTGGTCGGTAGGGTGTGTGAGTGGTGTGGTGTGAGTGGGGTGGTCGGTAGGGTGTGTGAGTGGGGTGGTCGGTAGGGTGTGTGAGTGGTGTGGTGTGGTCGGTAGTGGTGTGTGTGGGTGGTGTGGTCGGTAGGGTGTGTGAGTGGTGTGGTCGGTAGGGTGTGTGAGTGGGTGGTCGGTAGGGTGTGTGAGTGGTGTGGTCGGTAGGGTGTGGTGTGGTGGTGTGGTTGGTAGGGTGTGTGAGTGGTGTGGTCGGTAGGGTGTGTGAGTGGGTGGTCGGTAGGGTGTGTGAGTGGTGTGGTCGGTAGGGTGGTAGTGGTGTGGTCGGTAGGGTGTGAGTGGTGTGGTCGGTAGGGTGTGTGAGTGGTGTGGTCGGTAGGGTGTGTGAGTGGTGTGGTCGGTAGGGTGTGTGAGTGGTGTGGTCGGTAGGGTGTGTGAGTGGGGTGGTCGGTAGGGTGTGTGAGTGGTGTGGTCGGTAGGGTGTGTGAGTGGTGTGGTCGGTAGGGTGTGTGAGTGGGGTGGTCTGTCGACCATGAAATATGCCAGGGAGATATGTATACTGTACCTAAGAAAGTAATACTAAGTGTATGTTGTGTAGTAAGATGTTAGTAGCCCATGTGCCTCACCCTAATAATTGGGTCTATTTTCACCTCTTAATTTCACCGACTGTTCTGACTTGGTGGTGCACATGTAGCCTATAACCTGTTCTAGAGAAATGTAATTATTGAATATTGTAAGAACTTTCAAAGTCTGTTTATAAGCCCCCTTTATTTATCGTATGGTTCTGACTTGGTGTACAGGGAGAATACTGTAAGAACGGGGCCCATGTTATGAATTCTGTCGCTGTGCATTTCAAAACTGCTTAATAAATAGTTATATTGACTACGTCCGTCCTAGCTCGCTCTTCAATGTCTTAATCAAAATTACGGATTTGTCTCTTATCCGCTTGTCCTCCCCTTATGCCATTGTTTGTACTTCTCAATTGTCATTAGAAACCACATTTGTTTAAGCAAGTCAGTCATGTTAGCTATGATTTTTAAAGGGCAGTAAATGAGGCTGAATGAACTGTTTTGCTGCCAGACAAGGCTCCTCTGATAGCCAGGTGTAGCAGTGGTAAGGTGTTGGGACTCTGCTGTTGGGACAGCGTTATATAGGCCCTAACAGTTTGTGGGCACCATTTGTCACCGTTATAGTGCAATGAATGTTTTGTTAAGGGTTGTATAGGGTAGTGGCTTTGCTGGCCCCATCAAGATTTACATGCTAAAATCGGCACTGATCTCTTCAGTGTTTTAATTTCCTGAATGTATATCGAGGTCAATATTTACACGAAAGTGGTTATCAGCTTTGAGCACTTCTCACATCAGTTATATGGATGTGGTCAACGGCTTACTGGAGATCAGGTCTTTCCTAGAGACCATAAAACAGGGCTATTCAAATCCTACCCTGGAGGTACAGAATTTTCCATTCTACCTGATAACTAATTGCACCCACCTGGTGTCCCAGGTCTAAATCAGTCCCTGATTAGAGGGGAATCACCCACCTGGTGTCCCAGGTCTAAATCAGTCCCTGATTAGAGGGGAATCACCCACCTGGTGTCCCAGGTCTAAATCAGTCCCTGATTAGAGGGGAATCACCCATCTGGTGTCCCAGGTCTAAATCAGGCCCTGATTAGAGGGGACTCACCAACCTGGTGTCCCAGGTTTAAACCAGTCCCTGATTAGAGGGGAATCACCCACCTGGTGTCCCAGGTCTAAATCAGTCCCTGATCAGAGGGGAATCACCCACCTGGTGTCCCAGGTCTAAATCAGTCCCTGATCAGAGGGGAATCACCCACCTGGTGTCTCAGGTATAAATCAGTCCCTGATTAGAGGGGAATCACCCACCTGGTGTCCCAGGTCTAAACCAGACCTTGATTAGAGGGGAATCACCCACCTGGTGTCCCAGATCTAAACCAGACCTTGATTAGAGGGGAATCACCCACCTGGTGTCCCAGGTCTAAACCAGACCTTGATTAGAGGGGAATCACCCACCTGGTGTCCCAGATCTAAACCAGGTCCTGATTAGAGGGGAACAATGAAAATAAGGAGTGGAACTGGCTTCCAGGTCCAGAGTTGAATTTAAGGACCATGGGAAAAAAAGTATCTCTCTCCTTTGCGTAATCACGGATGAACCTTTGACAGAGTTAAAAACCAACAACAGATCGCTATTTATTATGAGTCTCTAGTGAAAGACGAACACATGTATATGTGTGTGCCAAATGTAAGATTTGGTTCTAGTTTTTCAAGATTAGGATTATGGACACTCAAATTTCTATTTCTATACTGAACAAAAATATAAGTGCAACATGCAATTTCTAAGATTTTACTGAGTTACAGGAAATCAGTCAATTGAAATAAATGCATTAGGCCCTAATCTATGGATTTCACATGACTGGGATACAGATATTCATCTGTTGGTCACACATATCTTAACAAAAAGAGTAGGAGTGTGGATCAGAAAACCAGTCAGTATCTGGTGTGACCACCATTTGCCTCATGCAGCGTGACACATCTCCTTCACGTACAGTTGATCAGGCTGTTGATTGTGGCCTGTGGAATGTCGTCCCAATCCTCTTCAATGACTGTGTGTAGTTGCTGGATATTGGTGGGAACTGGAACACGCTGTCGTATACATCGATCCAGAGCATCCCAAACATGCTCAAAGGGTGACATGTCTGGTGAGAGTGCAGGCCATGGAAGAACTGGGCCCTTTTCAGCCTCCGGGAATTGTGTCCAGATCCTTGTGACATGGGGCTGTGCATTATCATGCTGAAACATGAGGTGATGGCGGTGGATGAATGGCACGACAATGGGCCTCAGGATTGTGCAAACCCACAGTTTCATCAGTTGTCCGGGTGGCTGGTCTGAGACGATCCCTCAGGTGAAGAAGCCGGATGTGGAGGTCCTGGGCTGGCCTGGTTACACGTGGTCTGCGGTTGTAAAGCTGGTTGGACGTACTGCCAAATTCTCTATAACGATGTTGGAAGTGGCTTATGGTAGAAAAATAAACCTTAAATTCTCTGGCGACAGCTCTACAGTCAGCATATCAATTGTACACTCCCTCAAAACTTGAGACATCTGTGGCATTGTGTTGTGTGACAAAACGGAACATTTTAAAGTGGCCATTTATTGACCCCAGTACAAGGTGCACCTGTGTAATAATCACGCTGTTTATTCAGCTTATTGATATGCCACACTGCTAACTAGGGATGTAAACACATTTCAGAGGAATAAGTTTTTTTTAGTGCATATGGAACATTTCTGGGGTCTTTAATTTCAGCTCATGAAACATGGGACCAACACTTTAATTTCAGCTCATGAAACATGGGACCAACACTTTAATTTCAGCTCATGAAACATGGGACCAACACTTTAATTTCAGCTCATGAAACATGGGACCAACACTTTAATTTCAGCTCATGAAACATGGGACCAACACTTTAATTTCAGCTCATGAAACATGGGACCAACACTTTTTACATGTTGCGTTTATATTTTGGTTCCGTGCATTTACATGTACAGGGACATAAAATAAGAAACATTTTAAAGCAACTCAAACGACTTTGTCTGAAGGTTTTCCCATTGTTGATTATGATGATTGATCCCTAACAGCAACATTAGTCATTGGCTATTTAAGGATTCAGATTAGAACTGTTTATGGTCATTGGGAAATACTGTATGTGTGTGTGTCACGCCCTGACCTTAGACATCCTTATTTATTCTCTGTGTTTGGTTAGGTCAGGGTGTGACTCGGGTGGGAAAGTCTATGTTCTCTATTTCTTTGCTGTTTTGCCGAGTGTGGTTTCTAATCAGAGGCAGCTGTCTATCGTTGTCTATGTTCTCTATTTCTTTGTTGTTTGGCCTGTGTGGTTTCTAATCAGAGGCAGCTGTCTATCGTTGTCTATGTTTTCTATTTCTTTGTTGTTTGGCCTGTGTGGTTCCTAATCAGAGGCAGCTGTCTATCGTTGTCTCTGATTGGGGATCATATATATAACAAAGAAATAGAGAACATAGACTATATATAAGTTGTCCTTTTCCTTTTCGGTCTGGTTTCCTGTTTTAGTGGTTTCTGCCTGACAGAACTGGGCGCTTTCGTTTTCACATTTGTTATTTTGTTTGAGTGTTTTTTGAATATTAAAATCATAAACACTTTCCACGCTGCGCCTTGGTCCACTATTCATTTAACAAACGAGAGCCGTTACAGAGTGTGTGTGTGTGTGTGTGTGTGTGTGTGTGTGTGTGTGTGTGTGTGTGTGTGTGTGTGTGTGTGTGTGTGTGTGTGTGTGTGTGTGTGTGTGTGTGTGTGTGTGTGTGTGTGTGTGTGTGTGTGTGTGTGTGTGTGGTCACAGAAGTTTGGTTTCATAATATGATATATTCATAGTGTATACATATGATATCATTGTAGAACATATTGATATTCTACTACTACTACCACACACACACACACACACACACACACACTTAAACAAATACATATGCCAGTCTGGGAGATGGTTAATAAGGAGAAACAAACAGATGTTATGATATAAGCAGCAATGTATTCCGTGAATGTCCTAAAATTATCCATTGGGGAATTGCAGCCACGTTACTTGATGATGTGGTAATGTTTTTCCAGGGTTTTTGACAGTTGTTCGCAATTGTTTCACAAGATACAAACATCTTCCGTGTTCTACTCTGTTCTTGCCGTGAACAGCACTCAAAATACGTTTAAAAAGGGATAAATATTGATAAATAAATCATACAAATGGAGTTTACCTAGACCCATATATAACCGATGTTATCGCACTATAAGTAAAGCACAATGCTGTTTTTGGATTCTGGCAAAGGTGTCGTAGAGGAACGTTGAAATCAAACTTCCTTGGTCAGTTGTTTATTTCATGTTTTTCCCATGCAGACTCTCTACACTGTATTGTTCATTGTTGTTTGGAAATAATAGAAAAAAACGAAGTGTAAACCAAAGGAAGCACAAAATAAGTGTATTATTTGCTTGATAAACACACAGTCCCATGGAAGAACACTCGTTTTTATGTGGGCCAATGGCTATAAACAACAATATTATTGTCAAGTGCGTCTTTAAACTATGTAAACACATTCCTACTGAGGTGGAATATTTTATGTTTTGTCCCCAGAGGTCTTTGTTGACAATGTTAAAAAAGAAGAAAAAGAAGTCAGTTAAAGAACACATTGTTATTTACAATGACGGTCTGGTCTATAACAAACAGTTTATTAGCTACACAGCAATTAGATTCCTGAGTATGACGAGAGCATGAATTTATTCTTGTCTCAACTTAAAATAAAATTATGTAAGTAATCTGTTGACCAATTTCATTCAAGAGTAAGAGAAGGTAGAGTCAAAACAGAGACAGAGACAGGTGACAAACGGGGACACCAACAAGCCCCTCTCAGAAAATCCAAGATATTCTGAGTGACCGCAGATAGAGGGTGAGGAGACCGTCACATGGAACTCAGCCACTGATAGGACGGGTGTTTCAGGGATACAGATTCTGATTGGACGTTGCGGTTAAACAACACGCCCTTCCTCCTCGCTGTGTACACAAATGCGACAGAGAAGAACGAAAGTGCCAGAGAGGGAACACAGCTTTCAATGACAGATGTTCAACAGTTTTCACCTGGATAAAGTGATTGTTTTTTGGACAAATACGTTACTATCGAACAACAGGCAATTGTCTTACAAAAAGAATAAACGTGTGAGGAAGGGAATGGTGAAGATGTCTTCGAGAACAGAAAGATTATCAACTTGTTGACAGTCAGTCAAGTGTTGAACTATATGAAAACAGACAGATCGCTCAGGGACCGACAAGGGGACAACAACTACCAATAGCTGAAATTTTTACACACATTGTGAACATTCAAAGACTGTGGTATTACCGGCACTTTAGATAACTAACTTCTGCAGAGCTTTCTGTCTTTTCAGTCAACTGTCTCTCAGATAGTGGCTCGCTATGTTTCCTCTAGATTCTACGTGGAACATTTCCTTTGCAGGTTGTGGTTTCTTGGGGATCTATCATATTGGTGTAGCGAGTTGTCTACTGGAACAGTGTCCTTTTCTAGTCCACAACGCCCGCCACATATACGGGGCATCGGCAGGGGCGCTCACCGCATCTGCACTGGTCACCGGAGCGTGTTTAGGTAGGCTGAACTTTCCTCTAATTATTACATCATACTTTGGCTGTGTGTGTGTGTGTGTGTGTGTGTGTGTGTGTGTGTGTGTGTGTGTGTGTGTGTGTGTGTGTGTGTGTGTGTGTGTGTGTGTGTGTGTGTGTGTGTGTGTGTGTGTGTGTGTGTGTGTGTGTGTGTGTGTGTGTGTGTGTGTGTGTGTGTGTGTCAGTTTCGTGCTTTTTCTTTGTTGTCCGCCTTGTCTTTGCATGTTGATTTGTCTGCTGTGAAAATGATACACATTCACGTTTTTCCAGTTGCCAACAATAGAAACGCCCATTTTGACGTCACGACATAACGTTACCATACACACGGCAGGTCTAATGATCCGTGACATACTGTATAATAACAATATTCTGTCATCTTCCTGAATTCCTCATCAGGTGAGGCAGGGGCCAACATCATTGATGTGGCTAAGGATGCCCGGAAGCGTTTCCTGGGTCCTATGCATCCGTCTTTCAACCTGGTCAAGATCATGCGTAACATGCTGTATAAAACCCTGCCACCCGATTCCCACCACAGAGCCACAGGGAAGCTGGGCATATCACTGACCAGGGTGACCGACGGAGAGAATGTCTTGGTGTCCCACTTCAACAGCAAGGAGGAGCTGGTGCAGGTGAGGGGCCAAAAAACATGTTCTGATCGGAATAAATGACCATTGAGACACATAGGACTGGTTTCCCAGACACAGATTAAGCCTGATCCTGGACAAAAAAAAAAAAAAACATTCTCCATGGAGATTCTATTCTATTGAAATAATCTCAGGTTAACCCAGAACAAACATTTTGCGTAATTTGTCAGATGGTTGATTAAGTTCTGGGTCCAGAAGAGATTGGAACCGGAACAAGGGAGCTCCACCCTCTCTCTTTGCAAGTCTAAATGTCCCCTCCCCTTTCCAAAAATCTAAAGAAGCTAACAGTTGCAAAATCGTGATTTTTTTCCAAAGCACCTGAACTAATGCTGCTTGTTATCTGACACATCCCGTTGTATCATGACTAGGGCTGTTGTGGTGACCGTATTACCGCCACACCGGCGGTCACGAATCATGACTAGGGCTGTTGTGGTGACCGTATTACCGCCACACCGGCGGTCACGAATCATGACTAGGGCTGTTGTGGTGACCGTATTACCGCCACACCGGCAGTCACGAATCATGACTAGGGCTGTTGTGGTGACCGTATTACCGCCACACCGGCGGTCACGAATCATGACTAGGGCTGTTGTGGTGACCGTATTACCGCCACACTGGCGGTCACGAATCATGACTAGGGCTGTTGTGGTGACCGTATTACCGCCACACCGGCGGTCACGAATCATGAAGGCAGTCAAATTCCACGTTCACCTGTTCAGTCACTTTAATTAGGCTTCTTCAAGCTCTGCTGCTGCTGCTGGTCATTAGTATCCTGCCAAACTGGCTGACTGCCTGGTACTCAGCACACTGTTGTCCACAGCCAGATCAGGGCCTAACATAAGGACAACTAAATGAACTAGTGTAGCCCACAGCCAGATCAGGACCTAACATAAGGACAACTAAATGAACTAGTGTAGCCCACAGCCACATGGCACAGCCAGATCAGGGCCTAACATAAGGACAACTAAATGAACTAGTGTAGCCCACAGCCAGATCAGGACCTAACATAAGGACAACTAAATGAACTAGTGTAGCCCACAGCCACATGGCACAGCCAGATCAGGGCCTAACATAAGGACAACTAAATGAACTAGTGTAGCCCACAGCCACATGGCACAGCCAGATCAGGGCCTAACATAAGGACAGGACCTAACAGGACCTAACATGAGGACAGGACCTAACATAAGGACAGGACCTAACATAAGGACAGGACCTAACATGAGGACAGGACCTAACATGAGGACAGGACCTAACATGAGGACAGGACCTAACATAAGGACAGGACCTAACATGAGGACAGGACCTAACATAAGGACAGGACCTAACATGAGGACAGGACCTAACATGAGGACAGGACCTAACATGAGGACAGGACCTAACATGAGGACAGGACCTAACATAAGGACAGGACCTAACAGGACCTAAATGAGGACAGGACCTAACATAAGGACAGGACCTAACATAAGGACAGGACCTAACATAAGGACAACTCAGAGTATGTTATTCTGTTCTGTTAGATGACATTTTCTATTATCATGCTTCTTTAGACCGGTCTGAAATAAATAATGGATTTATTGTGATGGTGTAGGTAGACTATATTACATGGATTTATTGTGATGGTGTAGGTACACTATATTACATGGATTTATTGTGAAGGTGTAGACTATATTACATGGATTTATTGTGATGGTGTAGGTAGACTATATTACATGGATTTATTGTGATGGTGTAGACTATATTACATGACTATATTACATGATTTATTGTGAAGGTGTAGACTTATTACATGGATTTATTGGTGTAGACTATATTACATGGATTTACTATAGACTATATTACATGGATTTATTGTGATGGTGTAGGTAGACTATATTACATGGATTTATTGTGATGGTGTAGACTATATTACATGGATTTATTGTGATGGTGTAGGTAGGCTATATTACATGGATTTATTGTGATGGTGTAGACTATATTACATGGATTTATTGTGATGGTGTAGGTAGACTATATTACATGGATTTATTGTGATGGTGTAGGTAGACTATATTACATGGATTTATTGTGATGGTGTAGTAGACTATATTACATGGATTTATTGTGATGGTGTAGGTAGGCTATATTACATGGATTTATTGTGATGGTGTAGACTATATTACATGGATTTATTGTGATGGTGTAGTAGACTATATTACATGGATTTATTGTGATGGTGTAGGTAGGCTATATTACATGGATTTATTGTGATGGTGTAGACTATATTACATGGATTTATTGTGATGGTGTAGACTATATTACATGGATTTATTGTGATGGTGTAGGTAGACTATATTACATGGATGTATTGTGGAGGTGTAGGTAGACTATATTACATGGATTTATTGTGATGGTGTAGGCAGACTATATTACATGGATTTATTGTGATGGTGTAGGTAGACTATATTACATGGATTTATTGTGATGGTGTAGGCAGACTATATTACATGGATTTATTGTGATGGTGTAGGTAGACTATATTACATGGATTTATTGTGATGGTGTAGGTAGACTATATTACATGGATTTATTGTGAAGGTGTAGGTAGACTATATTACATGGATTTATTGTGATGGTGTAGGTAGACTATATTACATGGATTTATTGTGATGGTGTAGGTAGACTATATTACATGGATTTATTGTGATGGTGTAGACTATATTACATGGATTTATTGTGATGGTGTAGGTAGACTATATGACATGGATTTATTGTGATGGTGTAGACTATATTACATGGATTTATTGTGATGGTGTAGACTATATTACATGGATTTATTGTGATGGTGTAGGTAGACTATATTACATGGATTTATTGTGATGGTGTAGGTAGACTATATTACATGGATTTATTGTGATGGTGTAGGCAGACTATATTACATGGATTTATTGTGATGGTGTAGGTAGAATATATTACATGGATTTATTGTGATGGTGTAGACTATATTACATGGATTTATTGTGATGGTGTAGGTAGACTATATTACATGGATTTATTGTGATGGTGTAGGTAGACTATATTACATGGATTTATTGTGATGGTGTAGACTATATTACATGGATTTATTGTGATGGTGTAGGTAGACTATATTACATGGATTTATTGTGATGGTGTAGACTATATTACATGGATTTATTGTGATGGTGTAGACTATATTACATGGATTTATTGTGATGGTGTAGGTAGACTATATTACATGGATTTATTGTGATGGTGTAGGTAGACTATATTACATGGATTTATTGTGATGGTGTAGGTAGACTATATTACATGGATTTATTGTGATGGTGTAGACTATATTACATGGATTTATTGTGATGGTGTAGGTAGACTATATTACATGGATTTATTGTGATGGTGTAGGTAGACTATATTACATGGATTTATTGTGATGGTGTAGACTATATTACATGGATTTATTGTGATGTAGACTATATTACATGGATTTATTGTGATGGTGTAGACTATATTACATGGATTTATTGTGATGGTGTAGGTAGACTATATTACATGGATTTATTGTGATGGTGTAGGTAGACTATATTACATGGATTTATTGTGATGGTGTAGGTAGATTATATTACATGGATTCATTGTGATGGTGTAGACTATATTACATGGATTTATTGTGATGGTGTAGACTATATTACATGGATTTATTGTGATGGTGTAGGCTATATTACATGGATTTATTGTGATGGTGTAGGTAGACTATATTACATGGATTTATTGTGATGGTGTAGGTAGACTATATTACATGGATTTAGTGTGTGGTGTAGGTAGACTATATTACATGGATTTATTGTGAAGGTGTAGACTATATTACATGGATTTATTGTGATGGTGTAGACTATATTACATGGATTTATTGTGATGGTGTAGACTATATTACATGGATTTACTGTGATGGTGTAGGTAGACTATATTACATGGATTTATTGTGATGGTGTAGACTATATTACATGGATTTATTGTGATGGTGTAGACTATATTACATGGATTTATTGTGATGGTGTAGACTATATTACATGGATTTATTGTGATGGTGTAGGTAGACTATATTACATGGATTTATTGTGATGGTGTAGGTAGACTATATTACATGGATTTATTGTGATGGTGTAGACTATATTACATGGATTTATTGTGATGGTGTAGGTAGACTATATTACATGGATTTATTGTGATGGTGTAGGTAGACTATATTACATGGATTTATTGTGATGGTGTAGACTATATTACATGGATTTATTGTGATGGTGTAGACTATATTACATGGATTTATTGTGATGGTGTAGACTATATTACATGGATTTATTGTGATGGTGTAGACTATATTACATGGATTTATTGTGATGGTGTAGACTATATTACATGGATTTATTGTGATGGTGTAGACTATATTACATGGATTTATTGTGATGGTGTAGGTAGACTATATTACATGGATTTATTGTGATGGTGTAGGTAGACTATATTACATGGATTTATTGTGATGGTGTAGGTAGATTATATTACATGGATTCATTGTGATGGTGTAGACTATATTACATGGATTTATTGTGATGGTGTAGACTATATTACATGGATTTATTGTGATGGTGTAGGCTATATTACATGGATTTATTGTGATGGTGTAGGTAGACTATATTACATGGATTTATTGTGATGGTGTAGGTAGACTATATTACATGGATTTAGTGTGATGGTGTAGGTAGACTATATTACATGGATTTATTGTGAAGGTGTAGACTATATTACATGGATTTATTGTGATGGTGTAGACTATATTACATGGATTTATTGTGATGGTGTAGACTATATTACATGGATTTATTGTGATGGTGTAGGTAGACTATATTACATGGATTTATTGTGATGGTGTAGGTAGACTATATTACATGGATTTATTGTGATGGTGTAGACTATATTACATGGATTTATTGTGATGGTGTAGGTAGACTATATTACATGGATTTATTGTGATGGTGTAGGTAGACTATATTACATGGATTTATTGTGATGGTGTAGGTAGGCTATATTACATGGATTTATTGTGAGGTGTAGGCTATATTACATGGATTTATTGTGAAGGTGTAGGCTATATTACATGGATTTATTGTGAAGGTGTAGGCTATATTACATGGATTTATTGTGAAGGTGTAGGCTATATTACATGGATTTATTGTGATGGTGTAGGTAGACTATATTACATGGATTTATTGTGAAGGTGTAGACTATATTACATGGATTTATTGTGAAGGTGTAGACTATATTACATGGATTTATTGTGATGGTGTAGGTAGACTATATTACATGGATTTATTGTGATGGTGTAGACTATATTACATGGATTTATTGTGATGGTGTAGACTATATTACATGGATTTATTGTGATGGTGTAGGTAGACTATATTACATGGATTTATTGTGATGGTGTAGGTAGACTATATTACATGGATTTATTGTGATGGTGTAGGTAGACTATATTACATGGATTTATTGTGATGGTGTAGACTATATTACATGGATTTATTGTGATGGTGTAGGTAGACTATATTACATGGATTTATTGTGATGGTGTAGGTAGACTATATTACATGGATTTATTGTGATGGTGTAGACTATATTACATGGATTTATTGTGATGGTGTAGACTATATTACATGGATTTATTGTGATGGTGTAGACTATATTACATGGATTTATTGTGATGGTGTAGGTAGACTATATTACATGGATTTATTGTGATGGTGTAGGTAGACTATATACATGGATTTATTGTGATGGTGTAGGTAGATTATATTACATGGATTCATTGTGATGGTGTAGACTATATTACATGGATTTATTGTGATGGTGTAGACTATATTATTTATGGATTTATTGTGATGGTGTAGGCTATATTACATGGATTTATTGTGATGGTGTAGGTAGACTATATTACATGGATTTATTGTGATGGTGTAGGTAGACTATATTACATGGATTTAGTGTGATGGTGTAGGTAGACTATATTACATGGATTTATTGTGAAGGTGTAGACTATATTACATGGATTTATTGTGATGGTGTAGACTATATTACATGGATTTATTGTGATGGTGTAGACTATATTACATGGATTTACTGTGATGGTGTAGGTAGACTATATTACATGGATTTATTGTGATGGTGTAGACTATATTACATGGATTTATTGTGATGGTGTAGACTATATTACATGGATTTATTGTGATGGTGTAGACTATATTACATGGATTTATTGTGATGGTGTAGGTAGACTATATTACATGGATTTATTGTGATGGTGTAGGTAGACTATATTACATGGATTTATTGTGATGGTGTAGACTATATTACATGGATTTATTGTGATGGTGTAGGTAGACTATATTACATGGATTTATTGTGATGGTGTAGGTAGACTATATTACATGGATTTATTGTGATGGTGTAGACTATATTACATGGATTGATTGTGATGGTGTAGACTATATTACATGGATTTATTGTGATGGTGTAGACTATATTACATGGATTTATTGTGATGGTGTAGACTATATTACATGGATTTATTGTGATGGTGTAGACTATATTACATGGATTTATTGTGATGGTGTAGACTATATTACATGGATTTATTGTGATGGTGTAGGTAGACTATATTACATGGATTTATTGTGATGGTGTAGGTAGACTATATTACATGGATTTATTGTGATGGTGTAGGTAGATTATATTACATGGATTCATTGTGATGGTGTAGACTATATTACATGGATTTATTGTGATGGTGTAGACTATATTACATGGATTTATTGTGATGGTGTAGGCTATATTACATGGATTTATTGTGATGGTGTAGGTAGACTATATTACATGGATTTATTGTGATGGTGTAGGTAGACTATATTACATGGATTTAGTGTGATGGTGTAGGTAGACTATATTACATGGATTTATTGTGAAGGTGTAGACTATATTACATGGATTTATTGTGATGGTGTAGACTATATTACATGGATTTATTGTGATGGTGTAGACTATATTACATGGATTTATTGTGATGGTGTAGGTAGACTATATTACATGGATTTATTGTGATGGTGTAGGTAGACTATATTACATGGATTTATTGTGATGGTGTAGACTATATTACATGGATTTATTGTGATGGTGTAGGTAGACTATATTACATGGATTTATTGTGATGGTGTAGGTAGACTATATTACATGGATTTATTGTGATGGTGTAGGTAGGCTATATTACATGGATTTATTGTGAAGGTGTAGGCTATATTACATGGATTTATTGTGAAGGTGTAGGCTATATTACATGGATTTATTGTGAAGGTGTAGGCTATATTACATGGATTTATTGTGAAGGTGTAGGCTATATTACATGGATTTATTGTGATGGTGTAGGTAGACTATATTACATGGATTTATTGTGAAGGTGTAGACTATATTACATGGATTTATTGTGAAGGTGTAGACTATATTACATGGATTTATTGTGATGGTGTAGGTAGACTATATTACATGGATTTATTGTGATGGTGTAGACTATATTACATGGATTTATTGTGATGGTGTAGGTAGACTATATTACATGGATTTATTGTGATGGTGTAGGTAGACTATATTACATGGATTTATTGTGATGGTGTAGGTAGACTATATTACATGGATTTATTGTGATGGTGTAGGTAGACTATATTACATGGATTTATTGTGATGGTGTAGGTAGACTATATTACATGGATTTATTGTGATGGTGTGATGGTGTAGACTATATTACATGGATTTATTGTGATGGTGTAGGCTATGTTACATGGATTTATTGTGATGGTGTAGGTAGACTATATTACATGGATTTATTGTGATGGTGTAGACTATATTACATGGATTTATTGTGATGGTGTAGGTAGACTATATTACATGGATTTATTGTGATGGTGTAGACTATATTACATGGATTTATTGTGATGGTGTAGGTAGACTATATTACATGGATTTATTGTGATGGTGTAGGTAGACTATATTACATGGATTTATTGTGATGGTGTAGGTAGGCTATATTACATGGATTTATTGTGAAGGTGTAGGCTATATTACATGGATTTATTGTGAAGGTGTAGGCTATATTACATGGATTTATTGTGAAGGTGTAGGCTATATTACATGGATTTATTGTGAAGGTGTAGGCTATATTACATGGATTTATTGTGATGGTGTAGGTAGACTATATTACATGGATTTATTGTGAAGGTGTAGGTAGACTATATTACATGGATTTATTGTGAAGGTGTAGACTATATTACATGGATTTATTGTGATGGTGTAGGTAGACTATATTACATGGATTTATTGTGATGGTGTAGACTATATTACATGGATTTATTGTGATGGTGTAGACTATATTACATGGATTTATTGTGATGGTGTAGGTAGACTATATTACATGGATTTATTGTGATGGTGTAGGTAGACTATATTACATGGATTTATTGTGATGGTGTAGGTAGACTATATTACATGGATTTATTGTGATGGTGTAGACTATATTACATGGATTTATTGTGATGGTGTAGGTAGACTATATTACATGGATTTATTGTGATGGTGTAGGTAGACTATATTACATGGATTTATTGTGATGGTGTAGACTATATTACATGGATTTATTGTGATGGTGTAGACTATATTACATGGATTTATTGTGATGGTGTAGACTATATTACATGGATTTATTGTGATGGTGTAGGTAGACTATATTACATGGATTTATTGTGATGGTGTAGGTAGACTATATTACATGGATTTATTGTGATGGTGTAGGTAGATTATATTACATGGATTCATTGTGATGGTGTAGACTATATTACATGGATTTATTGTGATGGTGTAGACTATATTACATGGATTTATTGTGATGGTGTAGGCTATATTACATGGATTTATTGTGATGGTGTAGGTAGACTATATTACATGGATTTATTGTGATGGTGTAGGTAGACTATATTACATGGATTTAGTGTGATGGTGTAGGTAGACTATATTACATGGATTTATTGTGAAGGTGTAGACTATATTACATGGATTTATTGTGATGGTGTA